>NC_044929.1:187056-287991 GCF_003576645.1 Ipomoea triloba | reverse complement strand
GGGGGGGGGGGGGGGGGGGGGGGGGGGGGAAGGTTGGGCTTGAAAAGTAACTAGTAACTGTTAGAAAACAAGAATGACATGTATCTTTCTTGCATCAGATTTCAGGAGATAGCTGGGGCCTTAGATTCTGCCCTAGTGGTTGCTAGCCTTGTACAAACATCGTCATCTGAGGAACAGAGGCCACAAGACCTAATCTTGAAGCAGAGTGCTACCCTTTTAAAGTGCTTGCATTCCTGCTGGAGTGATGATGTTCTTGTGCTTTCTTGCTCTGACAAGTTTCTACGATTATCTTTGCAACTTCTTTCTAGGCAAGTTTTTCTTGTTATGTATGCACACATATAAAATAAGTAGATCTTAAATACATGTATATACATGAATTTTTATACATATATTTATAATCTGACCTTAGGCTGTTTATCTATTTAACTGAGTCCCTAAATTGTATAGATATTTGCCCGTCTTACCACTGTAGATACTCTAGTTGGTTGTCTGCTGGATTGGCTGCACGAAAAGCTGGCAATACAAGCCCCAGTCCTGGATGCGAATGGGCTATTTCTTCTGCCTCAGATGACTTTGTCTTTGTATGTATGCTCTCTTTTCACTAATATTTTTGAAGGCTTCTAAATGGGAGAAGTTAACTATGGTTTACTGCTTGCTATTTTATCTGCTTTGGTTTTGTTCTTCATGATCTCCTCTAAGTCAGCAACTTTTACAAATTGTAGTGGAATTCTTGACCCTTAGTCAGGACAGGTTTTAGGTTCAGTGCCAGTCTTTTTTTTTTTTTTTTTTTTTTTTTTCTTTGAAAGAATAGGAAGACATTGAATTTGGTTCAGTGAAATTTACAGGAACTGTGGACAGATGTTTGATGAGGTAGGTCTGTGGGTGTGCTAGAGATCTAAAAGGGTCTATGCCATTTGAAGTACTTCTGTGTCTTTGTTACAGAAATTTCCCACAAAAATAGAAGAGTTCCTCTTCCCCTTCTTCGCATGTTTTGATAAGAATGTAGGCCTTCTAAACTAATGGAGAAGGGGGAAGTGTCCTGTTTTATATGTTTTAATTATTTATTTAGTTTAGAACAGTTTTATATGGATACATATTACAGCTCTATACACTGGTTAAATTTTGTCACAACTCATAAGGATCTTAATTTGTAAATTTAGTTTACCAGTTGATTTGTCTTAATGAGTATTTGGTAAAGTGATCAGTGATAATATACTTACCAGAGGTGATCTTTTATTATAAGATTTATTTATTTATATTATATTTTATGATTTTAACTTTTCCTATTTTATTTCCATGCCCTCCCTGGACCCCTCTTAGATATTTAGCTGGTGTGTTCATATTTCATACAGCATTTATTTAAAATTCTGCATGTAACTAAGGTTTTGTATTGCAGATAATTCATGATTTGAATTGCTTGGCAGAAGAAGTTTGTGGTGCCTACCTTGCTCATGTACTTGAGTTACTGAAGTCTTGCTCAACTGAAGTACTTGATTTTGTAAAACAAAGTATTTTACAAGGTGCAAAGTCCCTTAAAGATCTTCTGCCCCTTGTGATAAGCGCGATAGTTGAGACAATAGTTGAGAGGGCTGTGGAGGTAAGCTTTTAATAAGTTCGTGTTATTAAAATCTCCTTATAATTTGTTTGTAGAATACAAATATTTTGCTATTTGGTGTTACAATCTCTTGCTCACACATACTATAGGACATTAGACAACTGAAGGGGATAACTGCTACATATAGGATGACAAACAAGCCCCTACCTGTCAGGCATTCCCCATATGTTTCAGGTGTACTCCGGCCATTAAAGGTACATTTTCTTTTCCTTGTAACTTTGTAAGTTTTATGCTACTGTTATTTATTATCATTTGACCCCAGATTTTTGTGTTGATTCATCACTATCCCATGCTAGAGTATTTGGTTGATGTGGATGAGTTTCTACCAGTTTCTAAGAAATTCTTCAAAATTTTGAAGATTCTGGTATAGTGAAGTGCTTCATGCGCAAAACAGCCCGGATTTTGATCTGGAGCATGATAATTAATAAGCAAATCACTTAATCACAACAGCTTTTGTCTTTGTCTGGAGTATTGACTTTGTTAAGGAATTGAGAATAATAATGAATCCTTTCAGACTTTTTTGGATGGAGAACGCGCTACAACATACTTAACTAAGGAGCTGAGATATGAGCTCTTGCAAGGTGCCGCCTTCAAAATTACTGATCGTTACTATGAATTAGCTGCAGACCTTGTCAATGTGGTAAGCAGATATGAAGCTTAGATTGCTTAGATATAAGATCTTGAATCCTCTCCCTTATTTCCCACTCCCCTTTGCCCTTGCACAAGAAAAATCTTCTAATAGGATTTCAATCTTGGTGTCAGGCTCGGAAAACAGAGTCTTCACTTCAGAAGATACGTTTGGGGGCTCAAAGACGAGCTGGAGCAAGCTCAGACGTCTCTGATCATAATATATCTGATACCGACAAGATCTGTATGCAGTTGTTTCTCGATATTCAGGTGACTAACATGGTTCAAACAAGTCCTATAAACAATTAATTCACATTTATTCTTGAGAACACTCCTTTGTACATTTGTTTATCCTTTTCCCACTTCTCCGATTATCAGGAATATGCCCGGAACCTTTCTTCCTTAGGGATCGATGCTGCTACAATTCCTTCTTATCGTTCGTTATGGCAGTGTGTTGCCCCTTCGGAAAGGCAAAACACAATAAGCTTGTAGAATGCTGTGAGTGGTTGTTCATGAATCACGAGTCACGACTGCCTTTCAGTTGCCCGGAAGAGATGTTTCAAAGTGTAATATGCTGAGAAGTGTGCATGCTTCTGTGTTTCAACTGGGAATGTCAACAAAATTTGAAGGGATTAGCAGAGAATCTTTTATTGCTTGTAATTGGCCATACATACACACCTTTTTTCTTTTGTAATATCCGAGGACTTAAATTTTTGACTCTTTAACAGGTTGGAGATTAATATTCAAATTTATTCTATACAATTTTTCTCCACAGAGAAAGACTCTTGATTGCTATTCTTTTATTAATAGAGGTGGGGATTATCAAAGAGTTGTAGCTTAAAATAACCCATTCGATCAATAGTTTTGTTGTTAGGCTACTCACAAGTCACAATATCACCTTGTTAGCAAAACCACCAATTCAGCTACCTTCCCCTTTCATCCATAAGGGCTACCCTTTATGTGTTAAAATAGTTAATCATTGAATACCCTTTATCCCAAAAAAAAACATAAATCTTGAAGTCTTGGAAGATATCACAAAGCTTTGTTGTTAAGCTACTCATAATACCCACCTAATAAATAAAATCAGCAAGCCATTCTCTACTCCAAAGGGATAACTGGATTGAGTTAGGGGTACTTCCTCTACCACGACACGTGACTATTAGGGCCTAGCGTCCTTTCATACTGGGGTCCCCCTCGATAAAAAAAAAAAAAAGAAAAAAAAAGAAAAAAGAAAAAAGCCATTCCCTTCTTTCATTCCTAAGTTACCAATGAGCACCGTTTAGAAACATTCTGCAGTAAAGAGCAAACTGTGAGGTGTTGTGGTGTAGTTGGTTATCACGTCAGCGGTCAGTCTAACACACTGAAGGTCTCCGGTTCGAGTTTGGGCGATGCCATTGTCTCCATTCCAAGTTCCAACCCATTTTGGTACACGAAACCTGCTGTGCATTTTGCTTCATGAAAAGCAACTGTGCGTTTGTAAACATGACTATTCTTTTCATGTAGTAAAACAAAACAAAACAATTTCATGAAATGTGTCACCATTCCAATGTTAATTGCATTCTAAATACAAGACGGAAACTATAATTTAGAATGATAATTTGATTTTATCTTGGTTTCTCACCAACAAAATAAAATATTAAACTCTTAAAAGCATCCCAAGGTATATCCCTCTCAATATAGTCAATGTTGGAAGGGTTAAACGGCCCTTTAACTCTGTCTATACACTTAATCTTTGCCCTTGCTGGAAGGACACTTTTGGTAGGATCTGGAGAAGTCCCGTAGCTCAATGATGAGGAAAATCCCTATCATCATAAGCACAATATATAATTAGAAGGAAAAAAAATTGCATCGAGGAAATTTCAATTTTTGTTTCATCAAAAGTAATTTTGTGTAGTTATGTTAATTCATCTAATTTTTTTTGGGTGACAAGAAAAACCCACAATCACTATTTAAGGTTGTATACTTGATAAACCTCACATTCTAATCCTAGCCAACAAAGAACCACAAGAGAGTAAACCATTTTAGGTTGTCCATTGCTGGCGGCCGACTCAAATTAAAAACGAAGAAGGTTAATAAGCTGTTCTTAAGCTGCTCTCACTAGGTGTCGAACTTAGTAATATAATTCATATAATTTTAAAAATATTTTGTCCTTGTTTATTTATATTTATATGCATTATATATACTATGAATTGTAACTGTAATTGTGTGATCATTGTTGAATTGAGTAATTTAAAGATGACAACTAAAAACACTAAGAATTAATAAATTAAATTACCTTGAAGATAATGACTTCAACTTCCTCCTCATCCACTACTGCCTTGACAAGAAGAGCTTCATCTTTAACAGACTGACTATAAACTTCCAACATTGCTATTTCAGCATTGTACCCATCTTCTTCATTTTCATCATCATATATAACTCTCCTCCTAGAATGCAGAAGTGAGCCCGAAAGGCGTCGGCCCGCCGGTTTGAGGCCATTGATAGATGAGGAGGAGAAACTCAGTACATGAGATGAATGTGGGGTAAAACCAGTGGGAAAAATAGGCAAAGAAGGAGGAGGTGGGGATAGGGATAGGGAGAGCAATGCTGCATAATACTTCAACATTATTGTGCACTTTAAGGGTAAGAAGAGATAAGGTTGGAGTATAGTTTTGCTATGGTCTCATTGTAGCCTTGTAGGACCTACCATATTTTTTTGTGTGTGAAGGAGATAAAATTGACTTGGTCTGATCTATTGTCTGCTTGTGATTTTGATAATAAATAAATAAATAAATATTGGTTTCCCTTTAACCAGGAAAATAGATTTAAGAGAGTAAATACAATGCATTGGTTAAATGATATATTTCTTCTTCTTCATTTTTTTTTTTTTTAAGTGACGAGAGAAATTTGCAATCATTATTCAAGGAAGAAGATGTAAACTGCACTAGAAAAATTATTTTTTCATGTACAAGAAGTATTTGAATTGGATACGATGTTATACACAGAAAATAAATATAAATGTTGTATCTATATGGAAAGGGATTTTTTTTACATCCAATATAGTAAAGTTCGGAGATTAATTAATTAATTATGGAGTAAAACTTTAAAGTCAAAGTGAGATTAAAAATAAGGAAAGTAAACAGCTGAAGAGGGGCAAGGAAAATTCTTTCCCTTCTGTGTTATGTGAAATCTTATTTGGCATTTTACCTTTTTACTATAAGAACCCCTCAACGAATATTATGCCTTATTCCTTCGAATCGGATTAAACTTTTCTCTCCATCATTAACCCTACCAACAGGTTTGTCATAATAACCCTAGCTACTTTTTTCTTAATTAATCATCACAATTCTTAACCTTTTCTTATTGTCTGTTCTTTTGTTACATAATGTTTTTTTATTAATTATATTATGCTATTCTTCTTGCCGTAATGCTAATTTGCTATCCCTTTCTTGTTTAATGATTTGTGTGTGTGATGGAGTGAAATCTGCAGCCATTATGGGAAGGTGAGCACCTAAAAAATGAACTAATTTTGTGTGTGTTTTATGATCTAGCGGGTAATAACAGACTTGTTCAAACTAAGAAGGCTAATTAATTGACAACTCCTACGTGGAATCGAATTTGGAACCTTGTGGCTATCAAGCCGACAGTTCTACTAACTTGGTAATATATGCGTGGTTTACTAATAAAATTTTAACTTATTCATACTAACTTGTCGGTTTGATAACTTGGTAATAATGTATTGCATTCTCTGTATATGTGTGTTCGGAAATGTGGTCGGAAAAACGATAATTTCCAGTAGTGCACAACAATATAGAGAATGCAATACATTATTATTATTATTATTATTATTATTATTATTATTTATTTATTTATTTATTTATTTATTTTGGGTACAAACATTTAGTTTTCTTGTTAAACATATACATAATTTTGTTATAAATTTTTTTTCTTTATTTATAGGCTATTGTGGAACATCTAAACCGCAAAAAGAGCATTATTAATGGAAAATGAAGCCCCTCGCCCGGTAATATATGTAATCTTATGATTTTGTTAATCTTACATTCTTACCTATTAAGAAATTATATTCTTGATTAATTTTAATTTATTTATGAATCACTGAACATATATTTTAATTTAGTATTTTGAATTTATCATCCCATTGATTGCTAATGTATTTTAGATTTCACAAATTCATCAAATATAATGCAACTAATTAAAGTACTGCTTTAATTGCCTTTTTGTAGCAGATTAATTAATATATGTCCTATGTTTTTCTTAATAGTAATGATAGAAACTTGCAATCACTACTTTGAGTGTCATATTTCTAAGTAATGACTTGTAAATCAAACAAGAAATATCCTGTGTGATTGATTCAACAGAGATGATATGGCAAGAATTGATTTTTGGTACCATGTTTTGTTTATATTGGTAATGTAAATGAGGTTTAATTTTGGGTTTTATTTATTGCAGAATTGTGTGTTGGAAGTGAGTTCTTGTTTTTGTGAGAGATGTTGCAAGAAAATTGAGAAACGTTTCTCAAAAATCAAAGGTACACTATTCTCTATTGTTAAATTTTTAGTTGGCATATGTTCATAACTATTTTTTCAACCTACTGAATCACTTCGTGTCACCACAAGGTCATATGCTATTGTTGTCATTACTAGTTGTCTGACTTTGAACTCTGGTTACTTTTTATTGTTGTTCTTTTTATCTTATTAGCTAAAAGTAGAAAATTCACATTGATACTATATATAGAAGTTATACTTGATTATAACTTAAATATCACTCTATAATTTCTTGTGAAGTCGGATCTAATTTAAGCTAATGAGTGTTGACCCTTTGATTATTATTCTTAAATTCTTCAACCCATCCACTATAATGTAAGTTATGGATTACCCATATTATGGTTTATGGCTGCAGGGGTGATATCAGTTGTAGCAGAAGCCAAGAAAAAGTGGGTACACATAGCAGGCACAGCAGATCTTGGCAAGCTACTACACACCATTGAGAAGAAAGGGAGAAAAGTAGAAGTCATATACTACTGCAAGATGAACCTCTCTAATTATCAACCCACAAAAGAAGCCAAACATGACGACAAAACTCCTAAACATGGACCACAAAAACATATTCTACTTCCACCACTAGTACCAAATCCACGGAAAAAAAACAGTTTTCGTCGCAAAAAAGAGGACGAAAAAGCAGAAGATCATCATTTCGCTTGCGGAGATAGCGACGATAATGGTAACGATTATGAGTACGAGGATGCCCATGCGAGGTACAAGAGCCGTGTGCACAAGCGCGAAAGCCATTCGGCGGCGGCGGCGGCTCCAAGGGTGGCGCGGCCGCCATCGCCGCCGTGGGAGAAGGCTCATGTGAGGGGTTTTGGCGACGATTTCATGGACGCAGACGTGGCGTACCATTTGAGGAAAATGAGGAGCACAGTGCCTCAGGCTATGAGTCAGGGCGGATACATGCACGTGCAGCCGCCGCCGCCGCCGCAATACGGCGGATATTACGGCGGGGGAAGTAGTTATCCCGCCGCCTATGAAGCTGCGCCGCCGCCGGCCTATCAGTATGGTTATAGTCCTTATTAAGTTATTATCACGGATAATAATAGGGAGGTTTCGCTAAATGTACCAACATTATTATATTGTGCCCCTATTTTAATAATATGGTTGATTTCAAATGAACTTTATATTCATATTTTTTTTTAGTATTACTCCATTAGATTATACTATATGTTCATCTATACTTTCTCGATCTGTTGAAACACAAAGAGCAGTGTTGAAAAAATCCCGCTTAGACGTCGATTAATCCCCACTTAGGCGCTAGACGCCAGCCAACCGCCTAGCGTATCACTTTAATCGGTGATCTAGACAGTCGGCCGATTAGGCAACGCATAGACCGCTTAAGCGCTGGCCGCCTAGGCCTCCTAGCAGGCGTCGACTAGACCTCCTAGGCACTGAAGTCAGTCGATTAACTACTGTTCTTTTTTTTTTAATGGGTTATTTCACTCAAAGCAACATAATCCTAAATTGTTCAAACTCTAGATATTTTTAAAGTTAATATTTAATATTTTAGTATTAACTATTAAAGTATTATATAATTTATAATTATTAGTATTTGCAATAGGGATTGGAGTTACAAGAAAATAGTTGCAATAAACTTTTGGTGTTCAATTGAAAATTGAAAATTGAAAATTTAGAAAAGGATATATTATAATTTAACAAGTTTCCCAAAAAAGAAAATGCACATAAAAAATGTTTTAATTATTATACTTTTGTTCATGTATGTGAGTAGTAGCATGCAGAAATATGCACTCATTTACATAGTGTGTATTTAATTTTAAATTTTTGTTAACAGATTCGTTACCTGAGACAAGAAAAAAATACCCAATACAAGGTTGTGTCATTGTACACAAATGGAACATGAAGCAGACTCCTGGGCAGTAAGTATATTATTCATGTACGGTCTGGTGTGCTTTTAGTTCACTCCTGTTATGTTCTTTTACATATATACTACTGTTATAACTTGGCACAGGTCGGGGATGATGGTAGTGAGCAAAATAATGGTGATGATAGATTCTCATAACTTAGATGATATTTGGAAGGAAATAGCATTTTCCATGGAAATCTCAAAGGTTATGCACAAAATAATTTCTTTCTTTCTTTTCTTCATCCAACTCTAAAAATTTACTCCTTCCTTTTTAATTATTTTTATAATTAAATAGGGGATGAATGAAGGATAATTTCACTTCACTTTCCATCCTAGGGTTTAGACGCACGAGACCTGCACAGAGATATTACTTCTTGTGAAGGTGAACTTAGCCTATGTAAAACCTAATTCTTAACTCGATCTTTCACTTTTCTTTCCATCCAGCACCACGCCGCCCTTAATATAAACAATGCAAATAGTATGCCCAATTAATTAAATAAACAAAGAATTAATAAAAATAATCACGGTCTAGCTTGCCTTTATCAGCTTCTTAATGCTTAACAAAAACATTAAACCTAGCCGCTGCAAATCAAAGCCAAAGGAAAGAGAGATCACCAAATCGGAAGAGAGATCGGTCGAAGCCGACGTTGCTCGCCATCTTGAGACTCAACGCCACCATCCCTCCGCCGTCCACAGCCGCATCACAATCGTTGTTATTTTCTTTCTTTTTTCTCGGCAACCGCTAATATTACTTTTTCTCATGTATTTGAAAAATTAAAGGGAACCCAAGTATTATAAAAAAGTGACCTTAAATGTGTGAATAACTCAAAAGCGAATGAAAGTCTTTCTAACATGCATTAATTTGGAAAATTTTTCATATAGTCACTTTATCCCATTTATTGTGCTTTTTGAATAATTATAGTTCACTCACTCCAATTTTTTTACTCCAATCTTAATATTATTAATTAATGTAATGTTAGTAAGTGGATGGGTAAAGATGGGATGGAATGATTTGAAGTTGGACTTGATTAAATTTTTTTTTTTAGTTGTCTAATGATTTTTTTTTTTTAGATTTTGTGACTCTTTATAATTTATAAAGTTCATGGTTCTTCCATTGCTAGTTTATATTTGTTGTGTTATTTCAGTGACTGGTTGAGTAAAAGTTCATGGAAACCCCCCAAAACAAATTGCAATAGGGTTACAAGAAAATAGTTGCAATAAACTTTTGGTGTTCAATTGAAAATTTAGAAAAGGGCATATTAGAATTTAACAAGTTTCCCAAAAACGAAAACGCACATAAAAAATGTTTTATTATACTTTTGTTCATGTATGTGAGTAGTAGTCCGCAGAAATTGAAATATGCACTCATTTACATAGTGTGTATTTAATTTTAAATTTTTGTTAACAGATTCGTTACCTGAGACAAGAAAAAGAATACCCAATACAAGGTTGTGTCATTGTACACAAATGGAACATGAAGCAGACTCCTGGGCTATATTATTCCTGTACGTTTTGGTGTGCTTTTAGTTCACTTCTGTTCTGTTCTTTTACATATATGCTACTGTTATAACCTGGCACAGGTCGGGGATATGGTAGTGAGCAAAATAATGGTGATGATTCTCATAACTTAGATGATATTTGGAAGGAAATGACATTTTCCATGGAAATCACAAAGGCTATGCGCAAAATAATTTCTTTCTTTTTTTTCTTCATCCAACTCTAAAAATTTACTCCCTTTTTAATGATTTTTATAATTAAATAGGGGATGTTGAAGGATAATTTTACTTCACTTTCCATCCTTGGGTTTCGACGCACGAGACCTGCACAGAGATACTACTGCTCGTGCAGGTGCACTTAACCTATGTAAAACCTAATTCTCAACTCTTTCACTTTTCTTTCCATCTAGCACCGTGCCGCCCTTAATATAAACAATGCAAATAGTATGTCCAATTAATTAAATAAACAAAGAATTAATTAAAACAATCATGGTCCAACTTCAATTCCCTTTATTAGCTTCTTAATGCTTAACAAAAACATAAACCTAGAGAGAGAGATTACCGAATCGGAAGAGAGATCGGTCGAAGCTAGTGGTGCTCGCCATCTTGAGACTCAGCGCCGCCATCCCTCCGCCGTCCCCAGCCGCACCATTTACTAGCCTCGCCGTTCGCCGGAAAGAGCAGCAACGACGACGCCACCGCGGGAAAACCCTGCTTCGCCGTCGCTGTCACCAGACTAGACCCAATCGACAAATCCGAGCCCAAAAATTGGCAAACAAATCCGTGGCCAGGTTTTTGTTTCTTTTTTAATGATTTCGTTGTTTCTTTGCCGCCCAACGACGGTCGAGGTTGCCGGAAAGAGAGGCGCACCGGCGACCATTCGAATGGTTGCCGGCTAGAACCTCAAAGGAGAAACCCTAATTTCATTCCTTTTTGAGTTAATTACCGATTTGGTCCCTCGACAATTGGGATTTCACCACTTTGGCCCTCGAAATTTTTCTTGCCTAATTAAGTTCTCGACTTTGAAAAAATTAATCAATTTGATCCTCCATTTGTTTTACTGTTTGATATCCTTTAAATCGGGACCAAATTAGTAATTTCATTGTAGTCAAGAGACCATTTCAGTCAAAAATTAATTACCGAAATGGTCCCTTGACTATATAAAAATTACCAATCCAGTCCCGGTTTAACGGTTATTTAACCGCAAAATAAACGTAGGACCAAATTGGTTAATTTTTTCAAAGTCGAGAACTTAATTGAGCAAGAAAAATTATCGAGGACCAAAGTGGTTAAATTCCAATAGTCGACCAATCCGGTAATTAACTCTTTCTTTTTTTGTACTGAACAATATATAAATATATATTTACACGCATATCCATATATGTATATATACATTTATTAGAAAGTTATTCTGGAATGATATATACAACAGAATATGCATGTACAACAAACATTTTATATCAAATTGCATATAAATAGGATATTTGCAGTATTTTCAGGATATACTATTGCAAAACATAATCAATTTGAACAACTAGGCAGAGATAAATAGACTCTGATACCAAATGTAAGCATATTGTTGCAAATATGACTAACCTCTGGCCATAGTTGTTCCTTAGAATTGCCTTTGATCTGCTGTAGTTGTTGTAGTAGTATGCAGAGTGTCTCCCACTTGTTCAAAGGTTCAGTATAGATGGTGTATAGTTTGCCAAAAGACAATAACCTGTACAGTGGGGGACCTATCCTTTTATAGTCTATATGCCATCAATATAGACTTTGTAACGGTTTTCGTTACAACCGTTACAATACTAATTATGACACCACTTAATGACTGTTGAAGGCCATAATAACTTGCACCATAATCATTTTTCTTAATGAAAAATGTTACATTTCTTTTAAAGGATTCTAGTCAATTTCTTAAAATAGTTAAAAATGTTATGTGCGAATTAATTTCTTTCTTTCTTTTCTTCATCCAACTCTAAAAATTTACGAATTCCTTTTTAATTATTTTTATAATTAAATACGGATTGGATCAAGAGTAGTTTCATGATTTTGTTTTTCATCCTAGAGTTTCGGCGCACGAGCCCCGCACATGCGTTTCACTTCCTTGCAGGTGCACTTAACCTACACAATCTAATTCTCATCTCTTTCACTTTGCTTTCCATCCGCTGCCACACCAACCTTACCTAATCTCTATTGCTTCACAATCGTTGTTATTTTCTCTCTTTCTCATCGGCAACCGTTAACATTACTTTTTCTCATGTATTTGAAAAATTAAAGGGCATCCAAGTATTATGAAAAAGTGACCTTAAATGTGTGATAACCCAAAAGCGAATGAAAGTCTTTCTAACATGCATTAATATGATAAATTTTTCATATAGTCACTTTATCACATTTATTGTGCTTGTTTTGAATAATTATTGTTTACTCACTCCAATTTTTTACTCCAATCTTAATACTATTAATTAATGTAATGTTAGTAAGTGTATGGGTAAAGATGAGATGGAATGATTTGAAATTGGGCTTGATTATTTTTTTTTTTTTAGTTGTCTAACGATTTTTTTAAAGATTTTGTGACTCTTTATAAAGTTCATAGTTCTTCCATTGCTAGTTTATATTTGTTGTGTTATTTCAGTGAATAGTTGAGTAAAAGTTCATGAAAACCTCCCAAAAAAAATATTGCAATAGGGATTGGAGTTACAAGAAAATAGTTGCAATAAACTTTTGGTGTTCAATTGAAAATTGAAAATTTAGAAAAGGGCATATTAGAATTTAACAAGTTTCCCAAAAAAGAAAATGCACATAAAAAATGTATTATTATACTTTTATTCATGTATGTAAGTAGTAGCCTGCAGAAATATGCACTCATTTACATAGTGTGTATTTAATTATTTTAAATTTTTGTTAACAGAGTCGTTACCCGAGACAAGAAAAAGAATAACCAATACAACATTGTGTCATTGTACACAAATGGAACATGAAGCAGACTCCTGGGCAGTAAGTATATTCCTGTACGGTCTGGTGTGCTTTTAGTTCACTTTTGTTCTGTTCTTTTACATATATTCTACTGTTATAACCTGACACAGGTAGGGAATGATGGTAATCAACAAAATAATAATGGTGATCATTCTGATAACTTAGATGGTATTTGGACGGAAATGGCATTTTCCTTGGAAAGCTCAAAGGTAAATTTGCTTTGTTTTGTTTTGTGCTCATCTAAACCAACAAGAGTGTTTGGTAAATAGCTATTAGTTGTTAGCTATTAATTGATTGGGTCACTGTGTTTGACTAGTTGATAGAATTAGCTGATTGTAAAAAGATACTTGGTAAATTAAAGGGGTGTTTGGTTGGATGGAAACTCTTTTCCATGGAAAATGTTTTCCTAAAACTGGAGGAAAACGATGTTTTATGTTGTTTGGTTGGATAGAAAATATTTTTCATTGGAATTCTATTTCTCAAAAGTGAAGGAAAACAAAATCCTAGTAAAAGATTGTATTTTGTTTTCCAAAGAATTTAGGAAGAAAGTATAACACAATTGGACTATTTTACCCTCATTAAAGTCTATTAATTACACATGTATATAATTTTTATCACTATTATTGTTAAGGGTATATTGATCTTTATATTTATAATTCATTACCATTCCAAACCCAACCAAACAATAGAATTCATATTCTCAGTAATTTCTTTTCCACAAATCAAACAATAGAATCTATTTTCCTCATAATTTGTTTTCCATGAAATTTGAATTTCATTTCTTTCAAATACTTTCTAATGAACCAAACGAGCTGTAACTGTTAGCTGATAGCTAATTAAATGCAAAATGACTTCTCAACCAGCTTATTGAAAAAAACTACTTTGAGCAACTTTTTAAATTTTAACATTTTGAAGCAATAAAATGTTATAAAAAGCTAATTAATCAAACACTTATATTGAATGTTTAACCAAGTCAAACAGGTAATAATGATCTAATCAGTCAAAATTAGCTGATAAGTTAACTATGTTACCAAACATGCATGACCATAATCTTTTGAGAATTTAATTTTTGTGTTATGAAACAGGAAACTCCTGTGGAAGCTTTGGCTGATGAAAACACAGGAAAAAGAGATGGAGAAAACTGTGAGCATTCTTTCATCCTAACAGATGATACTGGCCTTGTGTGTCGAATCTGTGGACTAATTCAGAAAAGCATTGAGACCATTATCGATTATCCGTTTGCAAAGGTCTGTAATTCTCTGCATTATATTATTTCTGTCCACTTTTGAGAATTAGAATGTCATTTTGTTTCTTTCATTGTTTCCTAATTTTATTTTTTATGTTCATCAAGGAACCAAAGAGACAGAGAACCTATCCCAGGCAGGGAGCAAGGGGTTCAGGGAATGCTGATGAAAACCTTCCTGAGCCTATCCACTCATATCAGGAGCTTCCAGTGGTTGAAATTTATGTTCATCCAAGGCACAGAGCGATTATGAAACCCCACCAAGTCGAGGGGTTCAATTTTCTTGCTAGAAATTTGGTGGCAGAGAATCCAGGGGGGTGTATCATGGCTCATGCTCCTGGATCGGGGAAGACTTTTATGATCATAAGTTTTCTGCAGAGTTTCATGGCTAAATATCCTGAAGCAAGGCCTTTGGTAGTGCTGCCAAGAGGGATACTGGGAACCTGGAAGAAAGAATTCCAGAATTGGCAGATTGAGGAGGATTTTCCTCTGTATGATTTTTATTCTGTCAGAGCTGATAACAGATCACAACAGCTGGGGGTTTTAAGGCAATGGGCTGAGAAGAGGAGCATTATGTTTCTGGGGTACAAACAATTCTCATCAATCGTGTGCGATTTATGCAGTAACAAGGCTTCGGCTGCCTGTCAAGAGATTCTGCTGAAGTGCCCCTCGATTCTGATTCTGGATGAGGGCCATACTTCGAGGAATCAAGACACAGACATCATGAGTGCCCTTGCAAAAGTCAAGACGCCTCGAAAGGTTGTGCTTTCTGGGACGTTGTACCAGAATCATGTGAACGAGGTGTTCAACATTCTCAACCTCGTTCGTCCTCAGTTTCTGAAGCTCGAGAGGTCGAGAGCAATCATGAGAAGAATTCTGAGCACAGCTTCAATCCCAGCTGGGAGAAGGAACAATAAGCAGCAAAGTTCAGACAGTTTTTTCTTGGATATAGTCGAGAAGACACTGTTAAATGACAGTGATTTCAAGAGGAAAGCTTCCCTTGTATGCGATTTAAGGGAAATGACAAAGGATGTTCTTCAGTACTACAAAGGGGATTCCCTGGATGATCTCCTTGGGCTGATGGATTTCACTGTTTTTCTAAAGCTTCATCCCAAACAGAAAAGGTCAGTTGATAAACTGAAAATGGAGGGTTCAAAGTTCAAAATAAGCTCAGAAGGAAGTGCAATTTGTGTGCACCATGGCCTTAAGGATCTCAGCAGAGTAGATGATCAAAGGATTGATAACACCCTGGCTGATTTGGAGATAAGAGAAGGGGTAAAGGCCAAATTTTACCTAAACCTTCTAAACCTATGTGAAGCCATGGGTGAAAAGCTGCTAGTGTTTAGCCAGTATTTGCTGCCCATGAAGTTCCTGGAAAGGCTAACCATCAATTCCAAGGGCTATAGTACTGGCAAGGAAATCTTTTCGATCACCGGGGATTCAGACTCAGCAACACGGGAGTCTTCGATGGAGCTATTCAACACTTCCCCGCAAGCTCGTGTCTTCTTTGGCTCAATCAAAGCTTGTGGGGAAGGCATATCGTTGGTTGGTGCTTCGCGGATTGTGATATTGGATGTTCACTTGAACCCCTCGGTCACTCGCCAGGCTATCGGGCGAGCATTCAGGCCCGGGCAGGTGAAGATGGTATATGTTTACAGATTGGTGGCTTCTGGATCCCCTGAGGAGGAAGATCACTCCACTTGCTTTAAGAAGGAGTCCATCTCAAAGATGTGGTTTGAGTGGAATGAATATAATGGGGATCCTGATTTCAATATGCAGCCTGTGGATCCACAGAATTGTGGTGATATGCTTCTTGAGACAAAACGCTTAAATGAAGACATTGTTGCTCTCTACAGAAGATAAGTGTAAGTATTTCTCTCAAATCTTTGAATGACACATTTTGACAATTGCCCTGTGTGGTAAATGACTATTAGTTGCTGTTAGGTGATTGAGTTAGAGGTTAACATGAGCTGATTGTAGGAGAAGTGTTTGGCAAATTAGTTGTTAGCTTATAGTTTTTTGGTATACTTTCTTTTCTCAAAAAACTAATTGAAAAAGTTTCTTTGAGCAACTTTTTGAATTTTAGCATTTTAGAGTTACAAAAAGTTGATTAACCTTGTATTAATTTTTTAACAAAATCAAATAGCTAATAGTGGTCAAATAAGCTAAAATTAGCTGATAGACTAGCTATTTTTGCAAACAGGGCCAATGACCCTGTTTGGTAACATAGTTAGCTTATCAGTCAATTTTTATTTATTTGACCACTGACTTGGTTACATAATCAATATAAGTGTTTGATTAATTAGCTTTTTATAACAGTTTATTTTTATTTCTTTCAAAAAAAATAAAAAAAACCTGCTGAAGGCAACTTTTTCCATAAGTTTTTTGAGAAAGTCGTTTTGCATGTAATTAACTATCAGTTAACAGATGATTTATCAAAACACTTTTCTACAATTAACTAATGCTATCGACTAGTCAAACTCATAACAGTATCAGCTAACAACTATTTACCAAAAACTCTCAATGTTTGATCATTGACTTAATTGTTTTCCTTAATTGTTTCTATGTAAAGGTTGTGAGGAAGTGTAAGCAGTCGTCTTCCTGGTGACATATGATATGATGTGGCCTTGTATTCTACTATTCTCAGTGTGGCCTGCTCAGAAGTCTATGATGAAATTTAGTCCAGACTAGACTAATTCAGCTGTATCTCTATGTATTACTATCTTAGTTCAGCTGTATCTCTATGTATTACTATCTTAGTTGAGCTGATAAGTTTGTTACAGAGCTTTAATTTCTTGTCATTTTATTTGGCTATTTACAACCTTCACTTCACCTTCTCTGTCTTCTTGTTAACTGTGAATTGTTAACTTTTTGTCTTTGAAATATTGTGTGGATACTGGATATGATAGTTAATTTAATTTGTTAACAAAGGGGCCAATTTTAAAATTAGATTGTACTAAACGTTCTTTTATCTTCAATTCTTGTAGGTAAAAGAACAGAAGAATTGAAGAAAAAAAAAATCTTCAATTCTTGTATGATCTTAATTACTTTTTGATGTTTTGGATTAATCAAGTACTGATTTTTTTTTTTAACAAAAAAAAGTATTCTAAATATTTTAGTTGTAGCTCATTTAGAATAAATATCTTTGCTGGTTTTAGTTGTAGGGTTATTATTGACAATAGAAGAATTTGTTTGGTCCTTATCTAGAGACTGGACTCATGAGATTAGAGCATTTCCAGTAGGGATTTTTTAAATAATTTTTGAAACAGTAAAAATTTGCAAGTGTTAGTTTTTAATAAATGTAGAGAGTGATTTTTTGTTGGTTTTTTGTTCTGTAAATTTTGGTTTTTTGTGAAGCCCGCCAGGTGATAGATAAAGGAAAACAAAGTCATTTTATTTGTGCATGAAGCGAAAGAATTGCGTAATTTAGGAACCAGCCTATTGCGCTCCACGCATCTTTCTATAACTAATTAATACTATTAGTTGGTCAAATCAGCTAACACAATCAGATATCAACTACCCCGTATTAGTTAAATCAATCAGCTATTAGATATCAATTAACAATCAATTGCCAAACACCCCTAACACTTGTTATTCAATTATATTCATAACAATCTAGAGAAATAAAATTGAATATTAATCTTATATTAATCCTGAGCAAGCATATATATGGTACGAACTTGGGCATCAATTACAGGTTAATTAATACATTAAGAAACAAAAAATCCAGCTAAATGTTTTAGAGCACTTTAGACGATTCACAACCAGTATATACAATATTAGCATTTAGTAAAAATAATTCATAAGAATATGCATGAAAAGGATCACCCTCTTGGGCACTGGGTATGTTAGGAACTTCATAGTCCATCCAGTAATAATAACATTTCTCTCCCCAACTTAGAAGCTCCGAGCAGCACTGTTTGGTAGGCAATTCTTTGGTAATTGTACGACCATCTTTTTCGGTGAGTTTAATGATTTGTTGTCTGCATTTACGCGAAGGTGGTCCACCGATCTGGCACCTAACATTTTTTTTCGCAAATTCAATAAATCCTGATTCATGTTCATCAGTTATTGCTGCATTTGACAAATTATTGATTTCTCCTATGGTTATTAGCAATGCTAATATCAAATAGATGTTCATGTTTTCCATTAATATTGCTTCTTTGATTTTACTCACTTTTCACCCCTGATGATCTTTTGCATTTCCTTTTGATTGGTTTATGAGCACAATTTATTGATGCTAATAATCAGAAGCATGCATTATACCAACCATTTTGATAAGTTATAACATTTTATTGAAGAAAATAATTAAGAGTAATAAATTAAATTAAATACGTTATAAATAATTAAATTGAAACATTATTTGTTTATATTTTTATTTGGACTCTAAATTTAAAGGTCTACTATCGCATTGCTCCTGCCCTAGAGGCCTTAGGATGTGTTTCATTAGTGCCCACACAAAGATTTTTTTTTTTTTTTCAATGGTATTGTAGGAATTGAATCCTATTCCCACAATAAACTACTCGGGTCAAGTTCAATTTCTTAAGTATAAGTTATAGGAACTTCCAACTATATCAAGAAAATGATTCCTTTTAAACAAAATAGAAAAATACATATACAATAGAAAATATATAATATAAGGGTATTTATCCAATTCATTTCATTCTCTTTAATTTATAATACACTACTTCAGTAAAATTTGTTTCATTTATCATCTCGTTCAGTTTAGAAGAAAGAATTTGCTGTGAGATTGTGTAATACCCTGAAAAATTACAAGAGAGGAGGTAAATCACACTAGAATCATGACAAATTTAACTAAGTTCGAGTGTCCATTTTGTTTTATCATATTTAAATGTGCTTTTATCTCATTGGCTATGTGTTACACGACATACTTAGCCATTTTGATGCAGACACAACAAGTTCGAGTGTTTATTCTGTTAATGTAATATCTGTTCATATATACCACCCCATTAGGAATCGAACCTATGACCTCTTATTTGGAAGAGTTACATCATGTCATTAGATCATAAGTCATTGACAGATCGGTCTAACTTCTAAATGAGTAGTTGACAGGGTAATTGGGTACCCGACCCGGAACCATTGGCATGACCTACTACCCAAGACACCTCACTCCTCAGCATCAATGCGCAACGGTCCAACTCCTCAGCATTGATGACCAACGTTCAGCTCCTCAACATTGATGATCCTCAGCATTCAGCTCCTCAGGCATTGATGCCCAACGTTCAACTCCTCAGCATTGATGTCCAACGTTCAACCAACATTCAACTCCTCATTAATGCTCCGTTACTAAGCTGAAAGGGATAAAAAGACTCACGACTACATAGTGAGGGACGACACTTGAACTTAGACAAAAACACTCTGAACTCAATTGTACACTGAGCATTGCACTCAATATTGTACTCAAATACCAAAACACTGTATCAACATTATATTCAAATAATACTCAAATACATACCGGTAACACATTATTACCGTCAGTAGTTTTAGCTTGTGCTATAATTTGATACTCAAGAAAAATAGGTTATTGGAACATGTTAATAGCTTTAACCAATTTTTTTTTGAGTACTACTGACTCTGTTACAATGTAGTATCTATTCATAAGCTTTAACCAATTTAGTAAAGAATACATTGATATTGTCTTTAATATCAATGACTTGTTTTGTCATTTCTTTGTGGTTACGACCTTATTAGTTAGGGTAACACTTGTGTGAGACCGTCTCACGGGTCTCAATCCTTGAGACGGATCGCGTCTTTGGTTAATGGGTCAGATCTTTGCCTCATTATATTAATCAAAGATTCGACCCGTCTCACGGATTGAGACACATGAGATAGTCTCGCACAAGTTTTTGCCTATTAGTTATAGTATCACATAATTTTCAATGTGGAACAAATGCTACTTAAAAGCCTTTGAAAAGCTCTTCATTTTCCAAAATTTATGGTACAATTTTAAAATCAATTTCTCAATTATCTATTATCTGTTTTGAGCCTATACTATATCAAATTAAACATTTCAGCTAGGTTAATTTAAATTCACGTTGACATGATCCAAATTCAAATGGAACCCCACTCAAAACATTACCTCAAATCACTTAAATGTCATTTTATGTTAATTTTTCCAACAAAACAAAAGAAGAAAAAGTTAATGATAATCATTTATGTTTTAATTTCTATTATTATTATTATTTTTATCCATATGCGTAGGGACTAAGACTTGATATTTAATTATTCATAACAAATTAAAATTAGAGAAATGAAATTGAATATTAATCTTTTATTATTAACCCTGAACATGCATATGGTACGAACTTGGGCAATTACTGCGGGTTAATTAATGCATTAAGAATAAAAAAAAATAAAAAAATCCATCCAGCTAAACATAAAGTTTTAAAGCACTTTAGATTGACAACCATCCCATACGTGCTCAACATTTAATAAAAATTCAACAGGATATACATACGTAACATGATTCATCCATAAATAAAAACAAAGCTGTCCCCAACCTACGAGCTCCGAGCAGCACTGTTTGCTAGGCAATTCTTTGGTAATTGTATGTCCATCATGGTCGACGATTTTAGCGATTTGTATTGCGCATTTATCCGTAGGTGGTCCAGTAGTGTTCAAGCAATCACGGGCGTTTAAATCTTGCACAAAATCATTAAATGTTTTTAAGTCTTCATCCTCAGTTGATGCATTTGACAAATTCATTTCTCCTATGGTTATTAGCAATATTGCTAATATCAAATAGATGTTCATCTTTTCCATTATTATTGCTTCTCTGCTCTTTCTCACTTTTCACCCCTTAGATCTATCTTTTGCTTTTGCTTTTGATTGGTTTATGATGGAGCACAATTTATTGATGCTTATAACAAATCCTAGAAGCATGCATGCATTCTACCAACCACTTTGATAAGTTATAACTTTTGTTAACATAATTAAGAGCAATAAATTAAAGTAAATGCGTTATAAATAATTAAATTGAGACATTCTTTGTTTATTTTTTTTGTTTGAGCCCCAAATTTAAGGGTTCATTAAGTACCTCATTGCTCCTACCCTAGAGATTGTAGGATGTGCCTTATTAGTACGTGCTCAGGTACAGAAAGCTGTTTTAGTTAATGATAGGATTAAATCCTATTCTCCCAATAAACTACTATACCTAAGGGTGCAGTGAGTAACCATTGCTTTTGTGTATTATCTTGCAAATTACACAAGAAAGGTAAATCACACTAAGAATACTATAGACTCGGCCGCACGAGAAGGTGTTGGACTTGAACAAAGCAATTTTGTTCTGGGAAGGCAAATTGTTGACAATATCTTGATCTACCAAGAAGTCCTTCACACCATGCTCAATGCCCGAGGTAAGAAATTTATGGTAGTGAAAATTGATTTTGAAAAGGCCTACGTAGACTTGACTGGAGCTTTATTAGAGATACCCTGAATGAAGTGGGAATGAAACAAGACTGGATTCGTAATATTATGGCTTGTGGGGAAATAACTAGACTTAGTGTGGTTTGGAACGATGAGCAACTTAATTGAATTCAACCCGGCCTCGAGAGGGATCAGACAAGGGGACTCTATCTCTCCTTGCCTTTTTGTCCTTTGCATGGAAAGACTTAACCACCTCATCATTAGAGAAGAAGTGTAACGAGGAAAATAGAAAGGAATCCGCACCTCCAGGTATGATCCTAACTTGTCCCATTTATTTTTTGTTAACGATATGGTTCTCTTTGTTGAAGCAATGTAGGACAAATTATGACGATTAAGGAGTGTCTGGACAAGTTTAGTCCAGGGGCTTGGTCATGTGCCATCGTATTCAAATTACTTTAAAAAGTTCGAAATTTATCTAGCTAAATGAAAATGTATTTATAAAAATCATATAAATATAGAAAATGTGTAATTTATAATATGCTTTCTATTCAAATTATTTTATCTAAGTAATTATATATTTCTTTTTTTTTTTATGAATATTTTATAGCGTACAAATAATTACTACCGACTCTATGATAGACTCTCATATAAGAGAACAACTTGGTGCCACTGCACCATAAGGTCCTGGGCAGAGCTGCTATTTAATTATTCATAACAAATTAGAGAAATAAAATTGGGCAATTACTGCAGGTTAATGCATTAAGGGGAAAAAAAATCCATCCATCTAAATATACATTTTTAGGGCACTTTATTAGATTGACAACCAATCCATACAGTGCCAATATTTACTAAAACTTGAGCAGAAGTTTGAAAAAGATCAATATCTTTGGGCAAATGACCAAGTTCATAGTTCATCCAGTGATAATAGCAATTCTCTCCCCAACTTAGAAGCTCCGAGCAGCACTGTTTGGTAGGCAATTCTTTGGTAAGTGTACGTCCATCTTGTTTGATGATTTTAGCGATTTGTGTTGCGCATTTATTCGAAGGTGCCCCAGTAGCGTTCTGGCACTCACTCTTGTCAAACAAAAAAGAATCCCCGAGTTCCAGAAAATCACGAAATATTTTTGATTCTTCTTCATCAGTTATTGCATTTGACAAATTCATTTCTCCTATGGTTAGTAGCAATGCAAATATCAAATAGATGTTCATGTTTCCCATTATTATATTGCTTCTCTGAACTTTCTTTTGCTTTTGATTGGTTTATGATGGAGCACAATTTATTGATGCTTATAACAAATCCTAGAAGCATGCATTCTACCAACCACTTTGATAAGTTATAACTTTTATTAAAGAACTAACATAATTAATTAAGAGTATGTAATAAATTAACTTAAATACGTTATAAATAATTTAAGTTCTACTGGAAACACGAACCAACAGGTAAGTAGTCCATTAAATCAGCTTACAAGGTGATGGGCAATGAGAACATTGAGGAAATGGAGGCGAAAGCAATGGAAAGGAGTATTGCAAATTATGCTATGGACTCGGGTCCACATTGCTAACCTTACAAGGTGGATCTGAGTCATGTTCACAATTTTAGAACTCTATATTCACAATTTTAAATCTCAACAAAATTACATTACTCAATGTTCACAACTTTTGAACTCTATATTCACAATTTTGTTATATAGATTAAAAAATTGTGTTATACTGTTGAATATAGAGTTATGAAATTGTGAATATAGAGTTCTAAAATTATGAACATGAATCCAGGTCCACCTTGTAAGGTGGATCAGGGTGCATGGCATAACAACCGAAAGAGTATCCAGTGGGCTTGGGAAAGAGGCATACGCGACCTTGAAGTCCAAACGGATGCTAAGGAAGTCATTAAATGGATTACTAAACAAAACACTTTGAGAGGTCCCATTTATGAGACTGTTGCGAATATCAAAGATCGGTAGAAGAGATTCCGGAAGATTGGTTTCAGATCAGGAACATTTTCCGTGAGGAAAACATGGTGGCAGACCCTCTCACCAACATGGGTGCCTCCGAGAGTACCAGGACATGGAATGGAGTGCGTTTGAGCTTCCACCGCCTCGTTTGGAGACTATCATATCGTTGCTAATGACAAAATAGGTGTGACCACGCTGCGTCGTGTGTTTTAAGTGTAGTGCCAGGGTTTCCCCATCCCCTTCCGATCCAAAAAAAAAATCATATAAATTCTACTTTTATATATATCAGTGTTTAGGATTTGTTTAACTTGGGTAGATTTGCTCTTTGAAAATAATATATAATATCACTAGTTCGAATTACACATTATTGAAAATCTCTTTGTAGACGACATTGGTACGTAGTACTAACAAAATCTTGTCCATCACCGTCTAGCGCTAACACCTCCAGGACATCAAGATGGGTGACTTGAGAAAAAGTCACGTACAATTGACCATGATTTAATGGCATCTGCGAGCATCAATGGAATTGTTTACGCTAAAACTTGAAAGGCAATCTCATATCAGAAGGAGTGAAAGACATTCTGGGGATAAGAACTTTGATTCCTTCATGTGTCCCATTAACTATTCTTGCTTCGACGATATGATCTGTCAATCTTATGACGAGACGTCGCGTACCATTGCAAAGACCAAGAGGGTGGTCTATGTTCCGCAATAACATAATAAATTAGAGAAATAAAATTGGGCAATTACTGCAGGTTAATGCATTAAGGAAAAAAAATAAAATCCCATCCATCTAAATATAAAGTTTTAGAGCACTTTAGGTTGACAACCAGTCCATACGGTGCCAATCTATACTATTAATAAAAGCAATATCCTCAACTTTAACTTCCCGCCCAAAACACTCCTATACTATTAAGGTTTACGTAATATTGTAAAATATGATAATGCAATTTCTATTCGTAATACAATTGTAAATTAAAATATACTAATACAATTCCTAATAAAATATATTCTTACCTACGTTCCTATTCGTAATACAATTCTAGATTAAAATTACTAATCGTAATAATTCAGTACATATATTTCCCTGCAATGCAATCTATACTATTAATAAAAACTATATTATTAATAAAAACAATATCCTCAACTTTAACTTCCCGCCCAAAACACTCCTATACTATTAAGGTTTGCGTAATATTGTAAAATATGATAATGCAATTTCTATTCGTAATACAATTGTAAATTAAAATGTACTAATACATTTCCTAATAAAATATATTCTTACATACGTTCCTATTCGTAATACAATTCTAGATTAAAATTACTAATCGTAATAATTCAGTACATATATTTCCCTGCAATGCAATCTATACTATTTTTTTTGAAATACAATATATACTATTAATAAAAACAATATCCTCAACTTTAACTTCCCGCCCAAAACACTCCTATACCTATTAAGGTTTGCGTAATATTGTAAAATATGATAATACAATTCTAATAAAATATATTATTCCCTACGTTCCTATTCGTAATAAAATTCTATATTAAAATTACTAATCGTAATAATTCAGTACATATACTATTGCTCAAGATATGGCACGCTTGATGAGTCACAACTACAAGGTCAGTGATCCACTCGCCGACTTTAGATGTTGTTGATCAAATAAATCAGTACATGTGTGACATGAATATTGCAAAATGACGAACATATTTATGTTGTAACTCTTTGTATAAGGCAGAACCAGACGATGAAAATCTATTAGAAGTACACACTCCTAAATTCTTAAATAGTTTGAGATTTTATGATTTTCTTAATCATTCAATTACATTAATTAAAGGTCGGTGCACCTGTTATGTTATTGTGGAAGATAGACAATTTTCTTGGTCTTTATAACAGTACGCGACTCATCATCACAAGATTGGCAGATCACATTGTTGAAACAAGAATAGTTAATGGGACACATGAAGGAACCAAAGTTCTTATCCCTCGAATGTCTCTCACTCTTTCTGATACGAGATTGCCTTTTATGTTTCAGCATAAATAATTCTCATTGATGCTTGCATATGCCATGACTATCAACAAAAGATAGGACCGAACACTAATTTACGTTGGGTTATTGCTAAAAAAATCAGTTTTTAATCACGATCAGTTGTACATGACTTTCTCCCGAGTCACCCATCCTGATAGCCTGAAAGTGTTAATTACTTCTAGACGAGGATGGACAAGATTGTGTTGCTACTACCAATGTTGTTTACAAAGAGGTTTTCATATATGTGTAAATACAACCAGTGATATTATGTTCTTTTCCAATATGACAAAATTACAATATATCTACACAAAAATATATCTTCCATATACATGAATTAAAATAGCAATTGAATACTATAACTGAGTTACTAGAGAACGAGCATATTTGCCTAATTTATAAAAATCATAAACAATGATATATAAAATCTCTAAAGTTCCAGCACCGCATGCATACATCTACACATTAGCTATTAATTAAGCAATTATTTGCTGAAATTCAAACAAGGATAGCATCAGAAAACATAATCGATCCAAAATATATCTTCAATTGCACTATATAATATTTGATGTTATAATTTATATAATTATATATCGATCCAAATATTCTTAATATATTATAACAAATCCATTCCGTGCATCGCACGGGTGAAAATACTAGTATTTACTAAAAATTCAACAGAATTTGTAAAAAAATCACGCTCTTGGGCCGTCGGCAAAGAAGCAACTTCATAGTTCATCCACTGATAATAACAGCGCACTCCAAAACTTAGAAGCTCCGAGCAGCACTGTTTAGTAGGCAATTCTTTGGTAAGTGTACGCCCATCTTGTTTCACGATTTTAGCGATTTGTATTGCGCATTTATTCGAAGGTATTTCTGCATCGTCCGGGCACTCTCGATCGTTAAACATAAAAGAATCCCCGATTACTTCCACAAAATCACGAAATATTTTTGATTCTTCTTCATCAGTTATTGAATTTGACAAATTCATTTCTCCTATGATTATTACCAATGCAAATATCAAATAGATGTTCATGTTTCCCATTATTATATTGCTTCTCTGATCTTTCTCACTTTTCACCCTTCTTTTGATTTTGCTTTTGATTGGTTTATGATCGAGCATGCTTAATTATAACAAATCTTAGAGGCATGCATCTTACCTACCAGTCAACCACTTTGATAAGTTATAACTTTTATTAAAGATCTAACATAATTAGGAGTAATAAATTAAATTAAATACGTTATAAATAATTAAATAATTGAGACATTCTTTGTTTATATTTTTGTTTGGACACCAAATTTAAGGGTTCGTTATCTCATTGCTCCTACTCTAGAGAATATAGGATGTGCCTTATTAATGCACACACAAATTAAAGCTTTTTTAGTTAATAATAGGCCGGATTTAAATCATATTTCCGCAATAAACTACTTGAGGGTGCAGTGAGTAAACATTGCGCTTGTGTAATTGCCCGCAAATTACACAAGAGAGGTAAATCACACCAGGAATATGACAAACTTGACCGCACGAGAAGGTGTTGGCAAGAATCAAAAAGCTCTTTTTGATGGTCTCGCTCAAAGCACCTGGATCGGATGAGTTTCATGTAGGCTTCTACCAAAAAGCTAAGCTTGGTAGGTGATTGGAAAATATGTTCATAAACAATTGACTGACTTCATTAAGAGTGGCCAATTAGAAGCGGGAATCAATGATACCCTTGTGACTCTTATTCCTAAAGTCCAAAATCCTGAAAATATGAGTCAGTTTAGACCTATTAGTCTCTGTAATGTGATCTACAAAGTTATCACCAAGACCATTACAAATAGGATCAAACCATTCTCAAGGACCTTGTTAGACCTAAATCTAACTTGTCACATTTGTTTTTTTACTGACGATATGGTTCTCTTTGTTGAAGCCACGCAGGACCCAATTTATGACGATTAAGGAGTGTCTGTACAAGTTTTGCCTGCCACGGGACAAATGGTCAACCTACACAAGTCTTAGATTTATTTCTCTAAACATGTTTCAACCGATGAAGCTAGATCGATCACAAATTTAACTGGCAGGGGGTGTGCGTTTCGGGATTTGGTTCAGTTTTTTTTTTTTTTTTGGTTTTACTATTTTGTTTTTTTTTTTAAATGATACCATTCACTTTAACATTATAGTTCGGTTCGGTTACGATTCGATTTGAAAAAGTTCGGTTTCGGTTCAGAATTGGTTCGGTTCAGTTTAAGAAATCCAAATTTTAATATTTCCTAATTTTACAAACACACTACCAAACAATACCTATTCACATAATCCAAATCCAAAGTCTAAACATTATATAACAAAATAGCAATCCAAAGTTCAAATACACTACTAAGTACTAATTACCAAACATTAGTTGGTTTTTTTTTTTTTTTTGCACAACCGACTCTTCAGTTGGTTCATTTGGAATGTTTTATTGACAAGATGAAGAATCATCTATCTATATATACAGTTAATATTTGGAGAACAAGTGTCAAGTATTGTAAATTAATTTTTGGACACAATTCATCATTGTTGGTGCACTGGAATATTATTTTTCAGTGCACTGGAAATCAAAATTAGAATGATGTTAAAGCACATTAATTTCATAGAAACATGAAACTAAGGAAAATACTAAATATTGTAAGAATAACTGAAGTTAGATATAATTGTGATGTATAGAACAATTGCGACAAAATATTGTAAGAATAACTGAAGTTAGATATAATTGTGATGTATAGAACAATTGCGACAAACAACAAAAGTACAAAGTAGAAAACAATCCATAGAAGAAATCAAATAAAAAATTTAAGAGAGATACCAGTGAGAATAGGAACTGAATGACGGAGCAAGCATCGAGGGACTTGGATTTACTTCTTTTATTATTATTATTATTATTATTATTATTATTATTATTGTTATTATTGTTATTGTTATTATTATTATTATTATTATATTTATATTTATTTTAAAATCAAACCATATTCGGTTTGGTTCGATTCGATTTTTGTTATATTACGAGTTCGGTATGGTTCTGCTCGGAAAAATCGAACCAAATTGCACACCCCTAGCTGGCATACCTAGGTCGTAGGATCTTGGTAAGTACCTAGGAGTTCCATCTATCTACGGAAGGGTTTGAAATAACCTCTTTGGAACCATAATCGAGAGATTGGATGCCAGACTTGAAGGGTGGAAAATAAAACTCCTAACCCTACCAGGTCATTGTGTCCTTACCCAATCAGCGCTCAATTCCATACCCTACTATGACATGCAAACAATGCTTCTTCAATTCCAACAGGGATATTAGAAGCAATTGATAAAAGGGTGAGATCGAGGCTTCTTATGGGGCAGTACTAATGAAAATCAGAAATACCACCTCATAAACTAGGAACAAGTCACGAAACCCAAGGATATGGGAGGCCTGGGAATCAAAACTACTAAGGAGATCAATGTGGCCGGGCAAATATTTGGATAAGAAATAAGAGAAATAAAATTGAACATTAATCTTTTATTAATCCTGAACGTGCTTGGGCAATTACTGCGGGTTAATTAATGCGTTAAGAAAAAAAAAATCCATTCAGCTAATTAATATAAAGCTTTAGAGCACTTTAGATTCACAACCAGTCCATACGGTGTCAATATTTACTAAAAATTCATTAGACCATGTAAAAAGATCTTGCTCTTGGACCGTGGGCAAAGAAGACACTTCATAGTTCATCCAGTGATGATAACAAGTCTCTCCCAACCTTAGAAGCTCCGAGCAGCACTGTTTGCTAGGCAATTCATTGGTCATTGTACGTCCATCTTGTTTGATGATTTTAACGATTTCTGGTGCGCATTTATGCATAGATGCTCCAACGTTTTGGCAAGTATCGCCGAATTTCATAGCTTCACTAAATATTCTTGATTCTTCTTCATCACTTAGTGCATTTGACAAATTGATTTCTCCTATGCTTATTAGCAATGCAAATATCAAATAGATGTTCATGTTTCTTATTATTATTGCTTCGATTCTCTCACTTTTCACCCTTCTTTTGCTTGGTTTATGATGGACCACAATTTATTGATGCTTATAACAAATTTTAGAAGCATGCATGCATTCTACCGACCACTTTGATAAGTTATAACTTTGATTAACATAATTAAGAGTAATAAATTAAATTACATACGTTATAAATAATTAAATTGAGGCACTCTTTGTTTATATTTTTGTTTGGACTCCAAATTTAAGGGTTTGTTACTTCATTGTATCCTAGAGACCGTAGAACGTGCCTTATAAGTGCTCACACAAATTAAAGCTTTTTTAGTTAATAATAGGATTTAAGCCCTATTCCCGCAATTGCTCTTGCATAACATCTCCCAACTTAAACAAGAGAGATAAATCACACCAGGAATAAGACAAACTTGACCGCACGAGAATGCTTTGGCGAGAATCAAACTAGTGACCTTCTCATACAAAGATTATGCTTGACTCGTTGGTCCACCCATTTCAAATATGTTTATTTTTTTCCTATTTATATATACTATACACCGTATATGACATGGAAAAATGGCTAATGAGTTCTATAATAATAAGCTCTTCAATAAAGAAGATGAGGTGCCAAAGGCTTTGTGGTCAAGCGGCACTCGGTGTACACTCCCATGTGGAAGGGAGTGAGTTCGAGCCTCAGTGGAGGCATGCTTCAGTTGAGAAAGTAGCTAGTAACAATCTACATTGTAACCGAGTCAGTAGAACTCAAAAAAATACAGAAGATGAGGTCTGAAAGGTAATTTCCCTAATATTAGTAAGGATAAATGGAATGAGGTTTATAGACTGATATTTTTTTTTTGGTAACAGACAGATTGATATTGAAGATGTGAAAGAAGCACTTTTTTATATGGTTTCGCTCAAAGCACAGATGAGTTTCATGCAGGCTTCTATCGAAAAGCTTGGAAGGTGGTTGAAAAATATGTTCATAAACAATTGACTAACTTCATTAAGAGTGGCCAATTAGATAGAAGCGAGAATGAATGATACCCTTGTGACTCTTACTCCTATAGTCAAAAATTCCGAAAATATAAATTAGTTTAGCCCTATTAGTCTCTGTAATATGATCTACAAATTCATCACCAAGACCATTACAAATAGGATCAAACACATTCTCAAGGACCCTGTTGGACCTCAATAGAGCAGTTTTGTTATGGGTAGGCAAATTTTTGACAATATATTTTTTTGAGAAAGAAATTCAAGGTAGTGAAAATTAACACCATGTGCACCATGTGCAATACCTAGGGAGGTAAGAAATTCATGGTAGTGAAAATTGATCTTGAAAAGGCTTACGATAAATTTGACTAGAGCTCTTAGAGATACTCTAATGAAATGTAAATGAAACAAGACTGGATTAGTAATATTATGGCTTGCGTGGAAACAACTAGACTTAGTGTGGTTTAGAACGGCGAGCAACTTGATTGGATTAGGGATCAGACGAGGAGACTCTATCTCCCCTTACCTTTTTGTCCTTTGCATAGAAATACTTAACCACCTCATTAGAAAAGAAGTCCAACTAGAGAAATGGAAAGGAATCCGCACCTCCAGGCATATGGTCCTAACTTGATTCAATTTGAAAAAGTTTGGCTTCAGTTCAAAATTGGTTTGGTTTGGTTTAAGAAACCCAAATTTTGGTATTTCCTATTTTTACAAATATACTATCAAACAATACATATTCACATAGTCCAAATCCAAAGTCTAAACATCATATAACAAAATAGCAATCCAAAGTTTAAACACACTACCAAGTACTAATTACCAAACATCAGTTGTTTTTTGTTTTGCACAACCGACTCTTCAGTTGCTTCATTTGGAATGTTTTATTGACAAGATGAAGAATCATATATATGTATAGTTAATATTTGGAGAACAAGTTTCAAGTATTGTACTGTATAGTTAATTTTTTGACACAATTCATCATTGCTAGTGCACTGGAATATTATTTTTCAATGCACTGCAAATCAAAATCAGAATGATGTTAAAGCATGCACATTAATTTCATAGAAACATGAAACTAAGGAAAATATTGAATATTGTAAGAATAACTTAAGTTAGATATAATTGTGATGTATAGAACAATTGCGGCAAACAACAAAAGTGCAAAGTATAGAACAATCAATAGAGAAATCAAATAAAAAATTTAAGAGAAATACCAATGAGAATAGAAACTAAATGGTGGAGCACGCATCAATGGACTTAAATTTACTTCTTTTATTATTATTATTATTATTATTATTATTATTAAAAATTAAACGGTATTGATTTGATTTAGCTTTTTACCAAATTGTTCGGTTCGGTTCGATTTTTAACCGAACCATACGATTTTGTAGTATATTACGAGTTTGGTTTGGTACGGTTCAGTATTGTTCGGTTCAAAAAAATTGAACCGAACTGCACACCCCTAGCTGGCATACCTAGGTCGCAGGGCCTTGGTAAATACCTAGGAGTTCCATCTTTTATTAATCCTGAACATGCTTGGGCAATTACTGCGGGTTAATTAATGCATTAAGAAAAAAAAAATCCATCCAGCTAAATATAAAGTTTTAGAGCACTTTAGATTGACAACCAGCCCATACGTTGTCAATATTTACTAAAAATTCAATAGAATATGTAAAAAGTATAAGGTCTTCGACCGTGGGCAGCAAAGCACCAACTTCATAGTCCATCCAGTAATAATAACAAGTCTCTCCGAATCTTAGAAGCTCCGAGCAGCACTCTTTGCTAGGCAATTCATTGGTAACTGTACGTCCATCTTGTTTGATGATTTTAATGATTTCTGGTGCGCATTTATGCATAGATGGTCCAACGTTTTTCTGGCACTCATCGTGGAAATTCACAGCTTCACTAAATATTCTTGATTCTTCTTCATCACTTATTGCATTTGACAAATTCATTTCTCCTATGCTTATTAGCAATGCAAATATCAAATACATGTTCATGTTTCCCATTATTATATTGCTTCTCTGATCTTTCTCACTTTTTGCCCTTGATTGATCTTTTGATTGGTTATGAGCACAATTTATTGATGCTTATAAGAAATCCTAGAAGCATGTATTCTACATTTCTACCAACCACTTTGATAAGTTATAACTTTTTTTTTTTTTTTTTTTTTAACAAAGAGAATTTTATTGATAATTAAAACCTAGGGGATGAAAATCCCCGCTGATCATACAAAAGAGCCAGTTTGACCTTTATAGGTAAAGAAGTACAAGAGTGAAAAAGAGCGGGCGAGCTACTGTTAAGTCCTTCTGAAGCAAGTGCGTCAGCCACCTGGTTGGCCTCCCTATAGATATGTGTCAGGGTTGAACCCCACAAAGAAAGGCAAGAACGGATGTACTGAACTACTTCCATTATTTTCCAAGGAATCTTTACTGTTTGGGAGGATGCAGTGAGAGCAAGAGAGAGAGAATCCACTTCAATTATGAATGGAATTGTGGCTGTAAGCTCACACCATTGGAGGGCAAAGCGCAAGGCCAATGCTTCTGCCTCCAGAGCAGAAGAAGCCACCAAGGGGAAACGAAGTGCAATAATGAGACTTCCATTTGCGTTTCTAAGGCAGGCCCCTCCCGCGGCGCCATTGGCAGAGTAGAATGCATCTGTGTTGAGTTTTAAACAGCCAGGAGGCGGCGCGAGCCATTGAACCCAAGTGATTGCTCTTCGAGGAGATTCAACAAAATTTGCAATGAAACCTTCAGATAGTAAAAAGGAATCCGACGAGTGTTGCTTACGAACTGACCGAGAGAGGGAAATTAATAGAGATTCTCGTTTGATTCTTTTAATGGTTCTTGTGGCAGAGAAGGCTGATCCTTCAAAGATGGATTCATTGTAAGCAACCCATAAAAACCATAGCACCAGACTAGGCATGAGGCGCGTAATGTAGCCAACTGCCGAGTTTGGGGATGATGATAACCACCATGCGTGACATTTTGATCTAACAGAGGAAGTGTTGAGTAAGGGGAGTCCGAAAACACCACTGAAGTAGTTCCAAACATTTTGAACACGGTTGCAGAGAAGTAAACAATGGTCTAAGCTTGCACTTGCTCCAAGACAAAAAGGGCAGATTGATGGGAGACAAAAACCAAAGCGTTCTACCACATCTGGGAATGGAAGAAGTCTTCTCAAGAGTTTCCACATGAAAACCGAAATTTTGGTGGGAATTCCCCCTCCCCAGATACACTCTGAAGATAGTGTTAATCCTGCTTTTGGTCGAAGAGAGTCATAAGCCGAAGAGAAGGAAAAATTTCCATATGTTGAAGGCTTCCAAATAAGAGCATCGGGTGTTTTAAATGTATTTTCTTCAACAAATTCTGCCATCTCCTGCATGCGCCGCCAAGTTATAGAGTCAGAAATCTTGGGAGTATCCTCTGAATATCGAGTTTGCATGAAGGTGCTCCATAGTGATCTCCCTTGCATGAAGTTGAAGTAGAGTTTAGCAGTGAAGGTATGTTGCAATGATGAGAAGCAGCGAACACCCAAACCCCCTTCTTTCTGAGGTAAGCATAATTTTTTCCAGGATGCCCAGTGACGTTTCGGTCTTCCCTCACTAGTGCCCCAGAGAAAGTTGGCAAACTTAGATTCAAGAGTCTTCACAATTTGGCGCGGCAGCGCTATAGTAGCCATTGTGTAGATGGGAATCATTGATAGCACGTGCTTGATAAGTGTGAGACGCCCACCCGGGGAAAGTAATCTTCTGGTCCAACTTTGAAGTTTTCCATCCACTTTTTCCAGCAGACTTTGATAATATATGAGCCTATTTCTACCGTGGAATAAGTTCACTCCCAGATAGCGAAAAGGCATAATTGAACGTTGCATGCCTAAGATTCGTGACATTGTGGCCGTTCTCTGCGCTGAGCAATGTTTGGAAGTGACAAAGAAACTTTTATTATAATTGATCAGTTGCCCTGAACCTGCTTGATATTGTCTTAATGATTCCGTCAAGGCCTTGAGGGAGTTTGATGATCCATTTATAAATATTATGATGTCATCTGCAAAGGCTAAATGTGAAATGGTTGGGCATTGAACTCTTGTCGAGTAAGGCGAAATCATACCTGTGCCCATTTTAAGAATGAGGGAGCGTGATAATGCCTCCGAAACAAGGATGAACAAAAGAGGTGATAGGGGGTCGCCTTGCTTAACACCTCTAGTTGGTTGGAAGAAACCGCTGCTGACTCCATTGATCAAGACAGAAAGTCTAGTCGCTGCAAGATTATTCATGATAAGGTTAATAAATTTGATTGAGAAGCCAAACTTGTGGAGTACTGCCTTCAAGAAAGGCCAAGATACTCTGTCAAAAGCTTTCATCATATCCAGTTTAACCATAACATTATTTCCACGACACTTTTTGTCGATATATTGAAGCAATTCTTGTGCCAGCAGAATATTGTCTTGAATGTTTCTTCCTTCAACAAAACCTGTCTGTTCTTTAGAAATCAATTTGGGCAAAAGTTTACTCAGGCGAGTAGCTAGAATTCTTGTGAAGACCTTGCTGATAAAAGTGCATAAACTGATAGGCCTGAAGTCAGCAAAAGTGTCTGGATTGATAACCTTTGGGATCAAAACTAGTTGCGCACTTGCAATAGCACATGGGATGGGCACTCCTGCAAAAAAATCAAGCGCTGCAAGATAGACGTCTTCGTGAACAATTTCCCAGCAGTGTCTAAAGAAAGTGCCAGAAAAACCATCTGGGCCGGCCGCGCTATCGGGGTCTAGTTTCCATACTGCCTCTTTAATCTCTTCACGAGTGAGTGGCTTTGTCAAAGAAAAATTGTCAGAAACTTCCAAGCTAATTGGGAGGTTTTGCAGAATAGATTCCATCTCAAAGCAATCCTCGGCCTTGAATAACTTGGTGTAAAAAGAGATGGCTTCTTCTTGGATCGCAGGTTGTGTGGTAAGTAGATTACCCGAATCATTTTTGATGGCACAAATTCTTTGTCTGCGATGTCTGTCCTTGACCGTGGCATGAAAAAATCTAGTGTTGGCGTCTCCTTCCTTTAGCCATTTTACCCTGGCCTTTTGTCTCCAGAACATCTCTTCTTGTTTAAGAGCTAAAAGAAGATCTGCATGATGTTTGTGCAACAGAGCACGATTTTCTGGAGAAGGGCAATTGTCATATTGTTTCTCTATGTCAGCTACTAAGTTCTCATGATTTTTAATGCGATCAAAAACATTGCCAAAGATGTCTCGGTTCCAAGAGCGAAGAGCTTGTTTCAACCGTTTAAGTTTAAAGGCCAGAGCACGCATACCTCCTCCATCTGCTGGCAAAGACCAGTTTGATCTTACTTCTTCAAGAAAACCATGGTGAGTGGTCCACATGCTTTGGAATCGAAATTGCTTTGGGCATGAGACGTTTGCATTATCCCCGCATAAAAGGATAGGGGAGTGGTCAGAGGTCGTTCGAGCGTGGACAATGATTCTGATCTCCGATAGGTAATCTCTCCATGCTGGAGTCATTAAAAATCTGTCCAATCTCTTCCAAACATCTCCAGTGTTTCTAACTCCATGCCATGTGTACTGATTTCCCAAAGTAGCCAAATCAATTAAGGAACTGTCGTTGATGAATTCTGAAAAATCGGAGATGCTCCCAAGATCGGGGGATGCGTTTCCTCTATATTCTGCAATGCTTGATATGACGTTGAAGTCTCCTCCCAGAAGGATAGGTTTGGTATCATCAATTAGCTCATTAAGTTGCCTCCATAGATGAGCTCTGTCTGCTCTAGTATGTTTTGCATAAACAGCAATAAAACTGAAGTTGAATTGCCAAGGGACAAAGCTAACATTACAAAATATAAATTGCTCATTGTCGATCTCAATATCAACTTCGAAGGAGTCCGACCAGAAAAGCCAAACTTTCGTTTTCTCTGATGCAAATCCACCTGCAAAGTTGAATTCTCGAACGAAACTATCAATGCGAATTGAACTAATGAAAGGCTCAATAATAGAAAGGAAATGCACACGCTCACGTCGAAGAAGTCGAGAGAGTCTGCGACGTGAGGAAAGCAGACCTCTGACATTCCAACTTAACAAATTCATTTTAAACGGTGGGAGAAAGACACCCGAGCGATTTTACCCACTGATAAGCGAGTAGTGACAGATGGAGCAGACTCAGAGTAGTCCTTTCTTGGCCGAGATTTTTTCTTTGTGACGGCAATAAAATCATTCGGTGTGGATTTTTCAATTCTGGAGGTGATGAGATGACTTGATGTTTTCCATGATTCCAGTGGAGGTAAGGAGCTATTCTGTGCGTTTTGAGGTACATCTCCGTCTGATTGGTGGCCAGGATGGGAGTCAGAATGGTTTTCAGATTGGATGCCATGATCATCGATAAGGGTCAACCCCAAATTAGCGTTGTTATCTGGGATTGAATCATGAGCTGCATTTGATGATTCTGGTTCTTTTTGCTTTTCTGGTTCAGGTGGTGGAAGAGAGGCTCCTTCTCCATTTGATGATTCTGGTTCTTGTGGCTTTTCTGGTTCAGGTGGCGGAAGAGAGGATCCTTCTCCTTGCTGCTCCTTAGGTTGTTGATATATGACTGGACGCCATCTTTTTCTTGGGGGAACAATGGTTGGTGCAGAATGTTGAGGGAGGGGAAAGGTTTCTTGGCGATATTCTTTGTGTTGTTCTTGGCTTGACTCTTGGGGGATCTTGGCAGCTCGAGTGATTTTGCAATCTGAGACAAGGTGACCAAACTTTTGACAGTTAAGACAGTAGGGCGGTATATACTCATAGATAACCGGTTGGGCAAAACCTCCAAAAGAACCGTTGGTGATCCAAACTTGATCTGGTTTTTCAATGCTAACATTGAGTTCCACACAGACACGCGCTATGGATGGTCGGTTTTGCAGCAAAGTGGAGGAGTCAACTTTTAAAGGAGTTCCTATGAGATTGGCAATTGAACAAAGAGCTTCTTTGTCCTGTAGATGTGTTGGCAAGCCTTCAAATGCTATCCAAATAGGGACAATTGGCGATTCGATGTCTGGACGAAAATCTGGCGTCCATTTGAAGATATTCATGAAGTAACCTTGAATCGACCAAGATTTTCGGAGCCAGCAGCGCTGAAAGTCGTCTTCAAGATCGAAGTTGATGAGGACATGTCGTTGATCAATCAAGCCAAGGGAAAAGGCTCCACCAAATCCGATAAGATCGAACGTTTTTCGTAGATCTGCCATTGTTGGGCGCCCTTTATTGAACTTGCCGATAAGAGCAAATTTAAATTTTTGAGAGAAACGATGAATTTCTTGATCTGAAAAAGCAACAGCTGGCATTCCTTTGAATTTGCTTGGAGGTTTGAGGTTGGAGACAACAGAGGATTTAGAGAGGATGTCAGCGAAGGAGCGGGAAGGGGGCTTGTCGGCCCCCGGCGCCGCCGCCATAGCCGTGAAGGAGAAAGCACTATTGATGGAGCGTTTTTAGGGATTCACTGTTCATTCTTAAACTTAACAAATAAGTTATAACTATTATTAAAGATCTAACATAATTAAGAGTAATAAATTAAATTAAATACGTTATAAATAATTAGATTGAGACATTCTTTGTTTATATTTTTGTTTGGACCCCAAATTTAAGGGTTCATTACCTCATTGCTCTTACCCTAGAGACTGCTGGATATGTAGTGCTCACACAAATTAAAGTTTTTTTAGTTAATAATAGGATTTTCCTATTCCCGCAAAACTATTCGTGTAACACCCCAATTTTCACATCTTGGATTTATTACAAAATCCTTAAAATATAATACATTGCGGAAGCGTCTAACCAGCAGAAAACTGGGTGTTACCGCCACGCTTAGGTATCTCTCCTATACCCAAACGCACAGGCTAAACTTATAACATCAAAATACATCCAAAGTCCAACTTAATACAAGTGGACATAATTATTCCAAGGTGTCTATTCTAGGATCTCAACCTCAACCTCCATCCTATTCAGAGCTCATCGGCTACCTGAGCATACCCACGCTAGACTTCATCTGATAAGGTACACAATGAAGTGTAGTTAGCGCGACGGCTAAGTAAGGATATCCATTATCACTCGAAAATAAACAAAGGTTTTCAAAATAATTATTCAACAAGAACAAGGTAAGATAACATTACCCAACAATCGCAATCAACCTGCAAACATTTTTAACAACAAGTAATTTCACTTCATTTCAATAAATCGAGCAAATAACTCAGTCATTAATTCACCCGATGGTTAGCTCTCACACATCACCCATGGTACACAATTCTCGCCTTACTCATAAGTGGGGTACGAAACACATCCACTATTAGATCTCGGTGGGGTACACAACACATCCACCTTCCAACTCTCACATGGGGTACAAAACACATCCACGTTTAACTCACGGTGGGGTACGAAACACATCCACCTTTAATTCACGAGTGGGGTACGAAACACGTCCACTATTAGATCTCGGTGGGGTACACAACACATCCACCTTTCCAACTCTCACGTGGGGTACGAAACACATCCACGTTTAACTCACGGTGGGGTACGAAACACATCCAACTTTAATTCACGAGTGGGGTACGAAACACATCCACTATTAGATCTCGGTGGGGTACACAACACATCCACCTTTCCAACTCTCACGTGGGGTACGAAACACATCCACGTTTAACTCACGGTGGGGTGCGAAACACATCCACCTTTAACTCACGAGTGGGGTACGAAACACATCCACTATTAATTCATCACACGACTCCATCACCAATAACTCACTCAGATATATCGTGGGGTACGAAACACATCCACGTTTAACTCACGGTGGGGTACGAAACACATCCACCTTTAATTCACGAGTGGGGTACGAAACACATCCACTATTAGATCTCGGTGGGGTACACAACACATCCACCTTTCCAACTCTCACGTGGGGTACGAAACACATCCACGTTTAACTCACGGTGGGGTACGAAACACATCCACCTTTAATTCACGAGTGGGGTACGAAACACATCCACTATTAGATCTCGGTGGGGTACACAACACATCCACCTTTCCAACTCTCACGTGGGGTACAAAACACATCCACGTTTAACTCACGGTGGGGTACGAAACACATCCACCTTTAATTCATCACACGACTCCATCACCAATAACTCACTCAGATATATTTTCCCAACCCGCATACTTAGGTTAGTATTAGTCACGTCACAGAAAATCAAGTATAGAGTCATAATAATTTTCAAAATATAATTATTTTCCATGTTAATATAATGCACCAAAAATAATATTTGTCAAAATTGTTTCTAACCATTCTTTTTCAGAAAATTTCAGCTTGGCGCAGTCCGAAAGATTGAGCCGGTAAAAATAGTTCCCGAACTCTTTTTCACTTGAAATTTTTATGGTAGGACCTTAACTCATAGTACTTGATGTTCATAAACAGTTTTGGTCATCAAGGTTCACGAATTATCACAGAAAATTCCATTTTTGCCCTTGGCAGTGTGCTGTCCAGCATTTTTCCTCTCTGGACCAGTTTTGGAAAAAAAATCGAAAACCATACTTATACTACTCCAAAAATTATGAAATTTTATATGCAGCTTCTACACTTATAGAACTACATGTATAAAAAAAATTGGATCAAAATACCTTACCGATTTTTCCCAGAAATTCACGGAAGTCACTGCCAGAGACTAACTTGATTTTACTTCAATATTTTCACAAGTATAAGCCTATATGGGCATAAATCCAACATATACATGCATAAAATAGCTATGAACATGCATAACAAATTTATCAAAAATCAAAGCAAGGATTTTTGAAGCCAATTTATAGATCCATAACATAACACATAATCATCACGTAAAAATTCCTAACCGTATAATTTCCTAGCAATTGTCTATATCCAAGTGATTGAGCCAACTTAAGGGATTCCTTACCTCAATGGAAGCTTTTAAACCAAGTAGTTGCTAGTTCCTTCCTTGAATTCAAAGACCTTAAGAATATTATCACAATAACAACATTTTCATGCACTAAACATCAACACATGAATTCTAGAGATGATTTAATCCAACAAGGTTTAGGATCTTACTTACACTTAATCCTTGAGTGAGAAAAATATTTTGGAGCTCCTTGATCACAATGGAAGACTAAAATTATTTCTCCTCTTCTTTCTCTAAGGGTGTTATACGAAAATGAGAGGGAGATAGGTGATCTTGGTGTGATTTTGTTCTTGATCTACAAGCAACAAGTGCAACCTCAATAATGCCACATTAATTGCCCAATCTTAGTCTAGATTCACTTGCCACATGTCAACACCCCATGGAGTCCTTACAAGATCTCAAATCTAATTTGCCAGTTTATGCTTAAATCAGATGAATGTTCGGAGGACTATAACTTAATTCGGGAAAATTCTAATACCAAAATTATCGTAAAAATATTCCCGTCACAAATCACCAATTTTGGGAATTTTTCGGTGTCCCGCTAAATTTAGGTATAGAGTCCGTAACAATTTATCCCTTACAGTCCATTTAAAATTTTTCTTGAACTAACTAGAAATTCAGGCTTAATCGTATCACACTTAATAATCTAATTCCTGGAAAATTCGAACCGAATCCATATCCTTAAAATTTTCTCGGTTCGTGACCGGTACGTAGTTCGCAGCTTATCGATAACTAATCCTTAAGAGAAAAATTATTTCGAGCACCGAACAGTCTTCTCTTAAATGTCATAGCCCAAAAAAAAATTACATCGCTATTCTCGAATCTTAACTTTGTCGGAAAAAACCGAGGGGTTACAATTCGAGGGTGCAGTGAGTAACCAGCCGCAGCACATATTATATTTATGCTCACACGTGGAAGTCTCTTTTTGGGTGACGCGGGAGCTCTGATATCAAATTAAAGCATGTGCTCCATCTCAACTAAAAATCTAAAATGATAGTTGGACTGCACATATTATATTTATGCTTACACACCCATTTCGGATTTTTTTTTTGAATACGGCTACTATGGGTTATTTAATGCATTAAGAAAAAAAAAATCCATCCAGCTAAATATAAAGTTTTAGAGCAGTTTAGATTGACAACCAGTCCATACGTTGTCAACATTTACTAAAAATTCAACAGAATATGTAAAAAGATCACGCTGTTCTGGCACATAACTAGCTTCATAGTTCATCCAGAAATAATAACAAGAGTCTCCCAACCTTAGAAGCTCCGAGCAGCACTGTTTGGTAGGCAATTCATTGGTAATTGTACGTCCATCTTGTTTGATTATTTTAGCGATTTCTGGTGCGCATTTATGCATAGATGCTCCAACGTTCTTGCACCAATCGTTGTTAGCTTCCACAGCTTGACTAAATATTTTTTATTCTTCTTCATCAGTTAGTGCATTTGACAAATTCATTTCTCCTATGCTTATTAACAATGCTAATATGAAATAGATGTTCATGTTTTCCATTATTGTTTCTCTGATGTTTCTCACTTTTCACCCCTCGATAGATCTTTTGCTTTTGCTTTTGCTTATGATTGGTTTATGAGCACAATTTATTGATGATGCTTATAACAAATCCTAGAAGCATGCATTATACCAACCACTTTGATAAGTTATAACTTTTATTAAATAACTAACATAATTAAGAGTAATAAATTAAATTAAATTAAATACATTATAAATAATTAGATTGAGACATTCTTTGTTTATATTTTTGTTTGAACCCCAAACTTAAGGGTCCACTACCGCATTGCTCTTGCGTATCTTACAAAGTACAAACTGTAAGATGAACCTTATTAGTGCCCACACAAAGCTTTTTTAGTTATTGGTAGGATTGAGGAAAAAACCCTAGCCTCCCTTTTCTCTCTAAAACCAAACGTCTTTCTCTGCTGCTCAACTTCGGCTTCCACCGCCGGCCTCCGGCCGGAGCTCTAATGGAGCTTTGAGCCGGCGGTTTTGGTCACCTTCTACGTTTGCTTTCGCTCCGACCATCGTCGCAGTTCAGTCCGCCTCCGACCACCGCCACAGATCTTCTTCTTCCGTTTTCTTTCCCTTTGAATAAAATAATAGTAGGTAAGTATTGGGTTTGTGTTGGTAGTCTTGAACTCCCAACCCTACTTTGACTTTACCCACTTTTTATTTTCTCTATTATTGTGTTTTCCTCTCGTTACTTTCACGAGCATTTTTCCTCTCGTTACTTTCACGGGCTTTTCATTTTCATTAGCATAAATCGTTTAGTTTGGTTTCGGCAAGTGTTGATCTTATCCTGGGCGAGCAAAAAAGAATGATAAAGAAGACCCAGATCTTTGATGAAGCTTTAAGCTCTTTGAAGGAACATAGCTTCCTAGTTATGAAACAGTCTGCGATTCAAGTTTTCTATAGCATAGTTAGAAAAGTTGTTTCTATGTCTGACTGTAAGAAATGGTTTACCATTTCATTGATCATTGATGTAAACATTTTATGTTATGAATTAATGGAATAGATACGTTTTCTTTCAAAAAAAAAAAGTTATTGGTAGGATTTGAATCCTATTCTCGATTATTTTTGTGTAATAGCCCTCAAATTAAACTTTTAGAGAAAAAAAAAAAGTGAATAAATATCATATAATACTATTTATTTATTGTAAACTTTATAAACTGTTGAAATAATTTTTTTTGCCAAATTTTAAATAAAATATTCGGGTATACTCGACCACTAATTTTACCAAACAATTTTAACTTATTAACATCTCTCATCCTTCTTCCTTTTCTATCTTTTAACTTTTTGCTAAGTATGTCAAATAAAAGCCATACTATATAAATGTTGAATTTTGCTATAAGTGAGGTTGACTTTGGTGTTTTGTAGGTTTGCTTTTGGCAAGTACTAAATTGGATTTACTAGACTTATTATAATGAAAATATTAAGGAGAAATTTTAGAATATCAAATAATACAAATGTTAATTATCATCAATTAGAATAGGTAGTTACATTGTTTTAAAATATTGAATAATATAATAGTTCTACTTTCACTGTTCTTTTTACCTATTGTAGTTGGAATTTTCATTGTTTAGTATTGTAGAATATAATTTTCCTAATATTAAGTTTCAAAATTTGTTAATAAATGAGCTAGTAGTACTGCCAAAGACTTTGTGGTTAAGCGGCACCCGGTGTACACTCCCATGTGAAAGGGAGCGGGTTCGAGCCTTAGTGGAGGCCTCAAAGATGCTACATTATAATCGAGTCAGTAGAACTCAAAAAAAAAATGAGCTAGTACTCATCAATTTATACCACACAAAATATAAAAACAAACTAATTTATATGATCAAAGGATCTGATTTCAATAATTATTTCAAATCTCGATTCTTTAATTCACATAAAATTTTTAGAAAAGATAATAAGATTGATTGGTAAATAATTGAAGAAGTTTTGATACCTTCCCCTTTAGTATGCAAGTGGGTCGGTTCAATGTTGAAAATTGAAATACATACATACCCAAAATAGGGGGGATGGAGTGGTGCAAGTTGCAACATTGCCCATGATTTCTTATCCATAATTGAAATTGCCGAGTGATGAAGACATTGAATCTTCATCACATTTTTCTGCAACTGCAAACTATCTCACAACATTAATGATTCCCCCACCCCCTCTCTTTGCTTGCTCCAAAAAATTCTGACCCTCACATGCTATACATTACTCATATATTATATACATAAAATATAAATTTATAGATTCTTCATCACCTTGGGAATCCTCCGTCGCCATTGGACCGTTTATTCATCAATATCGAGAAGAAAAAGGCCCTCTTTCCAAAAATAGTAAGTCTATATCCAGTCGGGTTGTTGGCTAATAATCACACGGTTCTAAGTTTAAACCTACTTTTAGTAGAAGCAGCATATTGGACAATTCTTAGTTTGAGCCAATCAACTATAGACAACTTAGATTAATTTATCTCCTTATGATCCTTTGTCGACTAATGTCACAACATAAGATTTACTCAGTGTTTTTGGTGCGAGTTTCCCTTGTCACCCTAACAGAAAAAATAATTATTATCATCTTACCGTGTTCATGAAGAATGCTATTGGCACCATATATATAGTATATGCTCATCATATATATAATATATAATATATATAGGATGTGGTCATGATAGGATGGGCATGATATTAGATCATGTGGATAGCTATTTATGCAACATAAATTTGCATCATTCTAGTAACACCCAACAAATATTCCTATATATATGGTAATGTGATAAGTTTGTTCCTCCCATTCCTCCTCCTCATCACCTCGCCCGTGTAATGTCATCATGTCCATGCCTATGCAACATAGATCTGCACTCATCCACTTGCAACCAAGCAAGCAATATATATATATAACGTATTGGACTCCTTCCCTACCATATATCTAGAGAAAAAGGAGATGGTGAAGAAGAAGAATTTATATATATATATATCATCATGGGTCGTGCATGTTGATATGAGATTGTGAGATGCAGCCAAGGATGATTTGCCGAAACAAACAGTAAGTGTAGAGATGGATCGGCAAGTCGTCCTTGGCTACGTTTCAACCTCGTATTCGCATGCTGGATCTCTGATGGTTTAATTTGTTTTCGAGGATCAAGAAATCAATGCAAGAATATTAATGTCATCTATGTATAGTACTTTAGTCTTCATACTAACTGATGAATCTTCCTTCCAGGTAAGTGTTCTTTAGTCCTCCTAATTCATACATTTCTTCTTGAATTGGTATCTTATCTCAACATTAATATAATTGTCAACATTGTGAATTTCTCTGCTCCTTAAAAACTAACATTTACTGTAAATTATTTTCAAATATAATATATGATGTCTGTTCTGTTCTCATTGCCTGAGCAAGCTTCTTTATCATCAGTCAGCATGTTCATGGTATGATGTAGAACATTATGGGAATTCTTGAAAACAACAGGTAGTCAATCAGCCAGTGGGCCAGACTCCACAGCTTCTTTAATTTTTTATTTTTTTCGAGTACTACTGACACTGTTACATAGTCTTACAGAGGTCTAGGAAATTTGCTGTTACAATGTAGACACTGTTACATAGTCTTACAGAGGTCTAGGAAATTTGCTGTTACAATGTAGTATCTGTTACATATAGTCTTACAGAGGCCTGGAAAATTTGCGGAAGCGGAAATGGGATTGGAGAGAGCTAAGCAGAGGAATCTGTGGTCCTGCGGCTCTGCGGCTAATGTTCTTTTCTTTCTTTCCACTTTTTATTTTCCTACCCAAATGTAAAATGTACAATTGATTCATATTAACAGGTTAATAATGGCGTTGATTTGGTAATGACCATGTTTCTTCTGTACTTTTCTATAAGATGAGAAAATTGTGAAAACAAAGATACAACCGAACAGAGATTCTTTACTCCTGTAACAAAAATAGTAACAACAATTAACCCATTTCTGTCTCTGGTTAAAATAGTATTACTGTATATAATCCAATATGCCTAAAACCATGGCCACTAATGTATGCAAAATTTCCCTCCAAGCTTCAAAACACTAGCTTTGAAGCCAAAAAGAATACATTACACAGTGTCTCCACAGAAACTAATATCAAAATTTTGTATGACCCATTTGTTCCGTTAGCGTATCCATGCCCTCAAAGTTACCTGCATGAGTGGTATGCGGGGGAGTTTCTGTTGTCCCGCCTTTACCTATACCGTCTTCTAGTTCTTCCTCAGACCTTCGGGAGTCATTTGTTTCTGCTCTTTCTGAGATTGGGCTGGACAAAAGCATATCCATTACATCATCCCCATCAAGCATATCAGGAATTGCAAATGGATCGCTGTTTTCGGAAGGAAGAAATCCCTCATCGAATGGCCCTGGGAAGATATCTATGTTCTTGAAGAGATCTTTAATATCATCTAAAGAAAAATCCAGGTCTGTTGATTTCTCAGCATAAGGAGTAGGCTCGATGCATTTTGGCACTGCAACTTGATGGGTCGGTGATTGATACTTTACTAAAATTCCATTAGATGGGGTGAGCTCGGAGTTATGTTCAACTTCACTTGATGCATTATTCCTACCAGTCTCTGCTGTAAGTTGGTCATTTTCTTCGATATCATTTGAAGAAAAATCTAGTTCCATAGATTTCTCGGGATCTGAAGTAGGGTCACTGCATATTGGCTCAGCAACTTGATGTGGTAGTGGCGGCTGATACTTTACCAACATTCCATTGGAAGGGGCGAGCTCACACTTATTATCAACTTTGCTTAGAACATTTGAACCCGTCTCGGCCATAAGCCAATTATTGTCTTTTGGCTGCAGAAATTGGAGCAAAAAGCCTGGGTTTTGCATGGCCATTACTATGAACGAGAGCATCTGCTGCTGATTTTTCTCCATACCCTTCACTTGTTCTCGTAGAAGTAACAACCTGCTTTGTGAGTTCTGCTGGTGTTGTCTAAGCTTAATCAGCTCCTGCATAAGTGCATTCTTATCAATCTTCAGGCTTTCAACTTCCTTCCATAATGCAAGCCTCTTATCATCTTCAGTTGTCGATGATTTTGTCACCTCCTGCTGTGTAGTTATCTTTGGCACTACATTCTGGGAGTTTTTTCTTCTTACAATGCTTGCTAGTAAATGCTTCTGGCCTCTGACAAATTTATCGTTTGCAAACTCCCATCGATCTGTATCAACTTTCCTGAAACCCTGAAACCAGTTAAAAATATAAAAAAGAAATTAAACAAAGAAAAATCAATTAAGCATTTCAATCTATGCAACCATATAATAGCATAATTACTTATTTAAAAAACGAAATATATGCATCAATGCTTGCTATATTCATATTATTGAGTTCCAGCATAATTACCATAGACATTTATCAATATTCTTTTCAAGGAACAGGTCTAATATGTGTAAAGATAATCCTACCACAAATTAAGTCCTAGAAACTTCCCCTTCTTTAATATAACAAGGGGAACTGACAGGAAAACATGTTTCACTAAAAGGACGTGAATTAGCATAAATGTGCAAAACCAAGTTGAATGTTAAACCTTCATGATTGCAAAACCATTTATTCATTTAAACTGATTAATCCATGAGATGAGCATTCTGAAAATCTGGACTCAGAAAAATACCAACAGTTTACCCTGAAGATTTACATAATACTGCACTTGTACAATAGAGGTTAAAGTCCAAGAACAGCAAAAAATGGTATGCATACGGCATACCTTGCAAAAAGAAGGGGTTCTAAAAAATAGTGCTCTAAGTTCTGGTCCTAATTTGGAGCTTGATCAGTCCAGGCAGCAGTGGTTTTAGAAATGACTAAGAAATGAGACGTATAACTGTTCTCGAATTGATTAATTTTCACAGTCAAGCACCATAAATTTACGTACAAAACCATTTCAGAAGTCTTGTTTCTAAGAAGATTTAATTATTTAGGGGCTTGTGCTCTGATACTTGAAATCTATATAAGCAAAGTGGTTTAAACAGTTTGTTTTTATTCTTTAATCTTTCAGTCTCCAAATTTTTGTTTTTTCTTTAACCTATGGCTAAAGCAAAGACGGGAGTGTTTATTCAGACAACAGTAAGAGGGGCATTGGCAACTTAATCACTAGCAGCTCAAGAATGCTCAAAAAAAGCTAGGAATGTATGCACTGCAGTCAGTGGTACTTCTATTATTGGAAATGGGTGGGAGGAATGGAGGATACAATAGCATCTCTAAACCAATCAAATTTGCCATTGAATTTTAAGCCAGCATACAGATGTAACATATCAAGGCCATCAAATTATATGGTGAATAGTGAATATAAGTGCACAACAATGACTGCAGTCAGAAGTAATTGCAAATGTGCCTGGCATGCATGCAAAAAAGATCACAAACATGTATGAATAGTTGAATACTGGTCTTTCCTTCAAGTAGAAGTCATAAGATCTTACTATCCACAGGTGAGCATAAGTAATAAGCCCCAAGTTGTTAATTGGGAGTTGGGACAATGTAAACCTATAATATTTAGTACCTATTCTTTAACCACAATAAAAATATCCTTGTAAACGATTCAGTAGTTTCAATAGATAGGAGATAGCAGATAAGAAATTTGATCATTACATTAAGTAATCTGGCTAGCCAACAACATTTAGTTACGAACCAGTAGCCATTTAACCATCATATTTAGTATTCACAAATAGCTTGCTAACCAGTAACCATTGTTGTAGTATTCACAAGTGGCTTACTAAACTGGTAACCATTTAATCTTCGTTATACTGTTCTCAAGTGGGTTATAAAACAGCAACCATTTAACCATGATTTTACTACTGACAAGTGGCATACTAACTATAAACATAGGTTACCAAATCAAAATTCTACATAATAGTCATGGAGGGAAAGAGTGAAAAATGCTCCAATTCCAATAAAACATATCTTAGGCGAGGGATTAAGCAGAAAACCAAAAAGCCAAATGACCACATCCTTTCTACAAATGGCTATACAACATAATTCCAGCGTTCCTCTATAACACTCATAAAAAAGCCTCAACTTTCATTAATTTCATACTTCCCCATGACCAGGACTCCAAATATCAAACCATTTACCTGATCACCAACCAAATATTCAAACAAGATAACCAAAGACATACAAATTAAAAGAATTATCCAATTTTTCAAATACCAATAGAATTACTTAATCAAGTAAAATCACAAATTTAAAGAATATAACCCAAACAAAGAAAACCATCTAACTAAATGAGTTGTGAACCATAATCAGCTAATCAGACCTTTAAGAGTTTACGCACACGGAATCTCAATAGATTTCAAATTTCAATCGTTTCCCAATTTTTCAAATATCAAAGAACAAAAACACTAAATCGAACAAAATTAGAAATTGAAAGAATAAACCCCAAGAAAGCACACACGCTTACATAGATATTGAGCTGGCGAACGAAGCTAGAGAAATTGGAGTGCTTGAAATATTTGGGGAGCAATTCAGAGCAGAAGTTGGACACATCCCAGATGATGAAGCTATCGTTGTTACCATCTGCGGTGGACGGTTGACTTTGACTCCAAGAAATGAGCGCGTCCGTTGACTCGTCGTCCACCATCTCGTAGCACTTGAGCAGGAACGGCGGCACCGATACCCCATTCTCTACCGATTTCACCATAATAATTAAATTCCCCTAAATTTTGGGTTTTACTCTTTCTGCGATTCACTGTGTAATCAAACGATTCGAATCTATAGATATAAACAACTGTACAAGGAAGAATAAGTGTATATATATATATATCTACGCGGTGAGGTAAAGGAATCGACCGCCGGAGAGGCGTGGTGAGCTGCGCGTCGCGAGTCTTATGACGGTGACAAAACAGCACAAGTTGCAAAAAAAGTAACGAGAGAGAAAATATCTCATCATAAAGTATATTCGAGTTTTGAAATAGTTTTTTTTTTTAATAAATAATTTGACATATTACTATATTAGTGATTTTTTAAAAAAGAAAAAGTGACTTGTTCAATTTTGAATACTGACTCTCTTAGAATGTAGTATATATTCATAACTACTTTTTCAACTTATGAGACTTGAATAATCTAGTACATTTTATATGGAAGAGCAACTTGGTGCAACTGGACCACAAGGTCCTTGACTGATATATTCTGGTTAATTTTATTATCCAATACTCTCTGCCAATATAATCGTCTGGGGCAAATTATGCTGTGGACCCAGGTCCACCTTGCAAGGTGGATCTGGGTTCAAAACTACGTTATTTTTGTCTTTTTTTTTTTAATTAGTAAACATATTGTTGAATATAGAGTTGTTCAAAAATGTGTGAATGTAGAGGTTTCAAAGTGCAAATGTAGAGTATAGAAATCGTGAATGTAGATTTATGATTGTGTGAATGTAGAGTTGCCCAAAAATGTGTGAATCTGGAGGTTTCAAATTGTGAATATGGAGTATAGAAATCGTGAATGTAGAGTTATGCATGTGTGATTCTGTAATAGAGTTAAGAAGTTGTAGCAACTTGTAGCCCTGTAATGTGTGAATGTGGAGTTCTCAAGTTGTGAATGTGGAGTATAGGACCTGTGAATATAGAGTTTTGAATGTGTGAATGTGGAGTTTACAAATTGTGAATGTAAAGTATAGTGTATGTGAATGTAGAGTATAGTTACTAAACATATAATCCTATAATGTGTGAATATGGAGTTTACAAATTGTGAATGTAGAGTATAGTATATGTGAATGTAGAGGATAGTGTATGTGAATGTAGACCCAGGTCCACCTTGCAAGGTGGACCTGGGTCCACGGTATAACAACCCATGGTGTGGCGGGCCGGCCTGCCTAAGAGACTCAAATCGTCGTCTCATTGTAGGTCTATGTTTCCCCTTGGCGACTTCTTTTTTTTTTATTGAAGTTGATTCTCTCTCTCGCTATTATTGCTTCCTCTCTAACAGCAAAGATCACGTGAAAGAATAGGAAGCCATTCTCTTTATTCTTTCTTGCCTTACATTGTGGGGTTCAACTAACCTTGACGAATATCTATAGAGAAGCTAACCAGGTGGCTCATGGCTGACACCGTTGTAACGGAAGGACTTAATTAGGAGTAGCTCGCCATCTCTTTTTGGCTCCTATAATTCTCTACCTGTAAAGGTCAAACTGGCTCTTTTGTATGATCATCAGGGATTTGCATCCCCCTTTTTAATTATCAAAAAAATAAACTTTGCATTAAGAAAAAAAAGGTTTAGACCCAAATTCGAACTTATTGATATGTTTACTTTTCTTTTTTTAACAATTGATATGCTAAATTTTAAAAAGTTGCAATTCCCGGACCTAGCAGCAGACGGGCAGGCCGTGCCTTAATTCAGACCGGACCAGACTCTTCTTTGTTTAAGCTGCTCCCAGACGACCGAAGATCTCACTTGTCCTGGACAAGTACGTAGAGATCTTCGTGGGACCGTGGAGGGAGTTTCATCGATCTTTTCTAGGATTCCTTATCACGCCACACATGGAGATCCTTCCATTGATAGATAAGAGGCCTCCTTGAACAAATTCTTAAAGGTTAGGTTACTACCTGCTTATACGGAAGAGGTTTACTTTGTACCGTCATATAGATCGAAATCCGGAGCGATAAGAACGAAAGGGTTAATGTGGCCACAACTACAACTACTGGCGCTTCAAAATGCTTAGATTTTAAGGGCGCTACTTAAAGTCTTTTTTTAGGTTGTGTAATAAGGAGGTGTAAGCCTCAAAAGCCTTTGGTACTTCGGTAGGGCGAGCAACCCTTAATTTAAACCAAAAAATGGGTTGCGTGGGACCTATTTTATTTTTGCATTTCATTCTCTATTTGGTCTGCTTCAAACAAAATGAGAAAAAAGGGTCCGGTCAATAGCATAGCTCTTTCTTTCCCCGGTCTCCTTTCGAAGGAGAGGCCTTCGCATTCCTAATCCGGTAGACTAGCTAATTGGTTTAATTATATCAATTTTACAAGTTAATGTGTTAATTGCAAGTATTTAAAATTCAAGAATCTAATTATCTTTTTCATATAAAGTTTAATGGTCTATTTAACTTTTTTAAAAAAATAGAACCAAAATAGCATATTAAATGCAAATTATATCACAATATGAGTATGCATTACATCATTAGGGGTACAGTTCAGATGACATTGAATGCGATAATAAATTACATGCATATGGCTCAAGACAAACATCAACTGCAAATCTCATCACTACAACCTTCATTAGATAAGAAGCAACATACAAAAAACAAAACAAAAGCATTACCATAAAAGGTAGTCCAAAACACATAAACAACAAATAAGATCACCACCTATAACATATAAATGAGATAATCGGCTTCTCTTTTAACTTAATCTAAACCCTAATAAAATCAATGCAAACAAGTACGACAAGCTAGCCCACAATCACTTCTCTGCATTTGCATTAGGTATCAACACCGGCCTACAAAATATGTTATAAATAAAACAATGTGATGAGTAATATATTTCATACAATATAATTGACACTCAGTATAATTGTGTTTAGGTACATTCCCAATTATAGTACTGCATGGTGTATATATATAGTGCATGGTGTATAGTATAGTAAAGTGACCTTTAGCCTTTGATGAAAAAATTACTTACATAATATTTTGTTGTAAGCCATTCCCAAGAATTTGAAGTACGCGTGACGCCAAGACGTCTTGAATAATAAAATGCTTAGCACTCCAATAAATCCAACAAAAAATCCAGGTCCCATACCAGCATAGAACCACATGAAAAACTCATGATCATCACTGCTACTAGTTTCTGTAGGTTGACCAACAAAAGATGGTACATCACCTGGACAATTCTTTAGAAGTAGTGGGGCACCACAAAGGCCTTCATTGCCAATGTAAATAGATGGATCATTCAAGGTCTGAAGTTGATTTCCCATTGGTATTCTTCCATATAAGTTGTTGAATGACAAGTTCAAGTAGCTTAGAAAGCTTAGAGATGATAAGCTTAGAGGAATTGGACCAGATAATGCATTCCTTGATAAATCAAGAGACTCAATATTTCTTAAGTCACCAATACTCTTAGGAATAGCCCCACTTAAATGATTTCCAGAAAGATTCAAATTCTTTATGGCATGCAACCTTGTTAACTCCACTGGGATCATTCCAGTTAAGCGATTCCCAGAAAGGTCTATAGATATCAAAAATGGAAGGGTCTTATTGTACTGCAATGTTAATCCTTTTATATCTTCATAAATTTCATTGTAATACTCGCTTCCACCACCCGCTTCATCATAATAAAGATCTAATGGTCTTTCAGAAATCATTTGAGTTAGGTTGTCAAAACACTGAGGGATGTATCCAGATATGTTGTTATGTGCCAAGCTCAACAATTGAAGATTAGGTAATTGACAAAGTTGTAGCGGAATATCCCCATAAAAATGATTTGCATGAAGTATAAGAAAGCTTATACTTAGATAACTTTTCTCCAATCCATGCGGGGATAACATCCACTAATTCATTTTCACTTAAATCCAACAATATCAAATCCCTTAAATTTTGCAAACTTAAAGGGAGTTCACCTTCAAGTCTGTTGTTTCGCAGGCTCAAAGATTTCAAGGAATATAGAGATCCAAACAAATTCGGAATTTGACCATATAGATTGTTATTTGCCAAATCAAGAACTTCCAAATTTTGTAATTTCCCTAAACATGGTGGTATCTCTCCATAAAATTTATTTGTAGAAAGATCAAGCAGTTGTAAATCTTTTAAACTGCATAACCACTTAGGGATTTCACCAGTCAAATGATTTGTTGAAAGATGAAGAAACCAAATTAACGTTTTCTTGTAACCTTCACCATTAGACTTTGTGAGAAGTTCTCCACTTATATCATTTTTAGAAAGATCTATATCATCGCAATTCCAGAAAAATCTTTCAAACCAATCAGGGATAACATCTGAGATACTTGCATTATACATGATCAAGAATTGAACACGTCTCTGAGTACGAAGCCAATGAGGGAAGTGTGGTCCAATTTTGACGAATTCCATGAAAATTCCTTGGAGTTGAAATGGAGGAACCCAATTGGAACTTAAATTCAAAACAAATAAATTTGAAGATATGTTCAATTGGATGAGCTTACTAAGTTTTGAAAAATGGGATTCTGAGACAACACCAGTAAAAAGATTATCTGATATATCTAAACCTACAAGGTTTGAAAGTTCTCCAATACTTGGAGGCACGCTACCAGTAAACTTATTACCACCAATAAACAACCCATTTAACATTGACAAGTTCCCAATTGAATCTGCTATTGGACCAGAGAAGGAATTTGAATAGAGAGAAAGACTTTCCAGATTCTTACACTTGTACAACCAATTTGGAATTTCACCTTTGAAATTGTTATCTTGTAAGATCAAATCTTTCAATCTATAGAAGGGGCAGTCAGATGGAACTCTAATGAAACCTGTCAACTTATTTTCAGAGACATCAAGGAATTGCAAGCTACAAAGATGACTTAAGCTATTCGGAATTGAACCTGTAAAGCTATTCTCTCTTAAACTGAGAGAAGTTAAAGAAGTCAAGTTTCCAAAACAATTGGGAATTAAACCATTAAAATGGTTCGCACCGAGATCTAATGATACCAAATTGAGCAACTTACACAAAAGAATTTGTTTGCCTATAAATTGGTTGCCAAATAAATTGAGATGCTCAAGTCCTGTGAGATTCGACAACCATGGAAGGACTGTGGAATCCAAACTATTTCTATTGAGATCTAGAGAGATGAGGGAAGTGGAGTTAACATGGGAAGGAGGATTGGTTGTGTTAAGGTCACAATTTTCTAAGTTTAAAGAAGATAAAGACATGAGGTTGTTGATTGTGCTCAACCAATTTTCATCACGACAAATGGAAATCCCAGACATGTCAAGGCTTTTTAGAGAAAAAAGGCTAGCCAGCCAGTTCAAATTATCTGTAGTCAAAGCATTATAAGACCCAAGTAATGATGTCCCTAGATTGAGATGCTCTAAACTTGAAAGATTTCCAAGATGAGTTGGAATGCTTCCCACAAAACCCGAACTCGAGAGGTTGAGATACTTCAAGTTTTTGAAGGATCCCAAGAATTCAGGAATTTTGATTCCAGAAAAATTGTTCAAACTTAGATCAAGGTAATCCAAATGTGTTAAGTTGATAAGAGATTGATTTATCTCACCTTCCAAGCAATTGTTGCAGTACTTCCCAATATAATCATCATATGTTGCTTGCAGGTTATGTAAATCAAGCTTTAGGACATGGCCAGTTGTTGAGCTACAAGACACTCCCTCCCATTTACAACAATCAAGACCGGTCCACGAGGAGAGACGATTTGATCTATCAACCAGGCTTTTCTTGAATTGGAGAAGAGAAATCCGCTCCCCTTCAAGGCAACCTGCAGCTGAATTATTATTTGAGTAACAAAACTCAAATCTGAATATAACGAGAAGAAAAAGAAGCAGTAGCATAATATTGAAAGTGGTATGTCTCATGGTGTGTAGAGTGTAAACAAAATCTTGGTATGTAATTCCTCTTGAGTTTTGAAAATAGGACTAAAATATATAGAAACTGAGTATGCCTAGTGATCGATGGGTATGTAGACACGTCAATCTCCGTATCTCTTAGAGCAAACCATCAGTAAAAAAACTTCCTTGAGTTTTCTTGTTAGCAAAAGGAACAAAATAACAAAAAAAACTTTAGTTAGAGGCTGAGTACTGAAAAATTAGCTAAAATCAACCTAAGTAGTCATTTTATGATATAATTTTCTGAGAAGTCCATTTCTGATTTAGTTCAAGTCAAAATAGAAATACTCCGTACTATATATTTAAAATTAATAATGAGTGAATAAGAAATTAATTTTTCAATGAGTATCTATTTGAGTTGAAATTCTCACACATCCACCCTCGGTGAAATTTTCAATGAGTTTTTAAATCCATTTTATTGTAGGACTAAAAAAAATCTAAAATCCAACAAATTCATTTTCATCTGTGTCTTCTCTCACTCACCTCATCGAACCTTTCACAAAAACAAAAACAAAAACAAAAACAAAAACAAAGAAAAAAAAAACAAACAAATAAACAAACAAACAAAACCATCATTGATCATGCACTTAGACTATTAACACGCGGATATACTATTTCCAACTTAGGCGTGGAAATGGTCAAAAGTGTTTTTGGAGTTTGTAAATTTCTTTTAAATACGGAGCACTTTTTTAGATTACGTTGTACTAAAAAAAATATCGTAGAGAGATAAAAATTGAAGACTGATTGAATGATTCGTGATTTATTTTTTCAAACACTTTTAGACAAAAAGTTCTGGAAATTAAGTAAAATTAATCTAAAGTAAGCTTAGAAAACTTAATATATTAAAGAAAATAATTAACTAATATTGTAGATAGCTCACATGGAGTTTCTCAAATCTCCAGATATTTCTCAACTCCTACAGTTCCATTCCCCACTGCCACATATTTTCCACAATGACTTATGACTCCCACATCCCATAATATCCACGGTTGTATCATATCTAGTCAAGTCTGCTACACTTCTTCCTTGTCTCAATTATACTTGGCTAAATTTATTCCACGCACAAATCTTAGTTATTTACTCCGTATTATTCAAAGATCAATGGATATGACTCATAGCCCTCCATTATTTAAAGATCAATGGTCCTATGCGATAATGATAAGTTATTAATATTTGACTGATGACTAGTACTAAAGTCGTGTTTTTTTTTTTTTTGCCAAGTGGCTATCTCTTTACCAATTGTTAAATTAGAATCTATCCACAGCAATTACTTTGCAGGACCGATATCACAGTCAAATTCTGATCTATTTTGGTGTGCTTCTACTTTTCTTCATCAGTGACTTCGCATTAATTAGACTTCACATTTCGTGTTTGTTTTCGTATCGTATTTAGATACGGTACTAATACATTTCACTAATACATTAATAATACCTATTTAATTTAACAATAGGTGTAATTCTGATAAATCTATTTACACTGATAGTTTATTTAATGAATGTGCACCCATATTTTAATGGACCCTACGCTCATGTAATAGACCTAGGTCCATATTGCAACATAGACCCACCTCTATGATATAATTTGCTTTAGGAAATAAAGACCATTCATATTCAATTTTAGTTAAAATGCAAATATAATACATATCTACACATTGTATGGCAGAATAAAGATACAGTTAAAGACCTTTAATTTATGCATGCATGGGAATGGAATTGAACATGCGAACGTCCCGCTTTGACGTACGTTCAATTTGGTTTCCGACATGACTCATCTCTCTCTCTCATTCTCTCTCATTCCCTATCTATCTACCCCAAATCCATCACCTTTTAGCTATGATGATAACCTTATTTTGATTCTTCAAATTTACACAGATTTGAGTCTCTCCTTTAATTTCTAGACAATCTTGAAATGTCGGTGAGTTTAGTATTTTATTCTATGTTTATTTCTGATCTGTTCTTTTTAATGTTTTTTGTTTATATTTTATTCAATGTTTCTCTGTTTAATTTTCTCTATGAATTGAATGTGGCCGTAGAAATTTTCCTTCAATTTCTTGTATTTTTTAACGTTTAATTTGTTGGATATTGAAACAATATTGTTATGCAGGTCCCAATGGACCAGGGTGATAATAAACCTGGAGAAGATATTAAGCCTGCACCTAACCCTGAAAATGAGACCATCAATCCACCAAAGGTGAGGTTTCTTAATTAATTTGTTGAAGGAGAACCTCACATTTTATTTTATTTATTTAATTTTTTTTTGAAGAGGAAAACTTAGTTCATTAAATCAATAGCAAGACAATCAACAAGAAAAATATTGAGGAAAACTTAGTTCATTTTATTTTTATGTTATCGAATTGTCAAGATTACAACAAAATTAATCTTTTAAGGTGATGAAAACTTTAATATTGATGGTTAAATGTTTAAAACTCTCTAATTTTTAGTGACTCATAAAATTGAGGGAATGAAATGGCTATTTGCCTATTTATGTAAGATCAAAAGTGTCATTATATTTTTGTCTTTGGGAGGTGAGCGGTGAAACATGTTTTTCGTACTTGGAAGTTGTGAATTTGACTCCAGCTAATCGATCTCTCTTAGTTAAGCTCATTGTACAAGATCGTCTTTCAGGATTTACTTAAAGCACACCCTAGAATATTGAGGGCGGTTTTCGACCTTACCATCCAAAAATATTGTCATTTTTCCCTTTATAAAAGATAGGGTTTATACCAAAATCTTTGGTGGAAAATAACGTTAATAATGCATCAAATTCTTCTTTCTGGATCGCATATATTTACAGATAATGACGGTCAAAGTTACTAATGTCGCCTTAGCTGCGTTAGAAGAGGATGTAAAAGAGTTCTTCTCTTTTTCGGGTGAAATCCACTTCATTGAACTGCAAAGGTCGGCTCATACACGATCATAAGATTTATATTTCAATTTTAATAGATATGGAAATTAAATTTATTAATTAATTATTTTATATTTATAATATTTCAAGAGTTAGTTAATTGTATGCATATGTTGCAGGGAGAGTGAGACAACTCAACTTGCATATGTAACATTCAATGATCCTCAGGGAGTAGACGCTGCACTGCTGCTTTCGGTATATATGCTCACTCTCATCATCTCTTCAAAATTAATATTTGTTTAGGTGACGAAAAAACTCACCGTCACTATATGAGGGTATGCATTAGCAATTTTCGACTCCCATTTAATCAGGCTAAGTTGTCCATAACTAATTAGCTCAAACTAAGAAAGTCAAAAGACAACTTTTACTGGGAATCTAACTTGTAATATTATGACTACCGATCCAATAGTTGGCCAACTTAGTTGAAGTTGGTCCAAAACTAACATTTTTTTGTTCTGGTCTTCTAGACCAATGTATGCAAATTATACCATGGGGACCAGTGTCTACCTTGCATTGTAAACCCTAGTATAAAATAACCTTCAGATTCTGTATCTATAGTTGACACATCTGGTACTTGCAATTGAAAGTTTCTATACTTGTAGCTATCATATTAAATGTTATCAATTATCAAGTTATTTGTTTATATGTACAGAAATTATTAATTATAAATACAAAATGTGTTAATTATTAATTATAAATACAAAATGTGTTAATTGAAGATATCGAAATTCACAATGGACGTCCATGGTATTTGTGAGATGTCTAACTAATATGTATAATCTTTCAGGGAGCGTTCATATCTAATCTTTCAGTCTCTATAGTACCGGCAGAGAACTATCAGCTTCCCCCTCACGCTCCTCCTCTGAACGCCGTAACTTTTCTTGGCCCTGCTAAAAATGTCGTTTTAATTTTCTCGACAAACTGTACTGTACTGTTGTGTGATTTCGGGGAAATTAATAATGTTTTTATTCAGCCATCTGCTGCGGAGAAAGCGGGGGAAGTTGCCAGCACTGTCCTTGCGAAGGGGTTTATCTTCGGAAAGGACGCCCTGAAGAAGGCGAAATCGTTCGACGAGAGGCACCAGTTGACCTCAAACGCCTCGGCGGCGGTGGCTTCAATCGACAGGAAAATGGGGCTGACGGAGAAGCTGAGCATCGGGACGGTGGTGGTCGGCGGGAAGGCGCGTGAGATGAACGACCGTTACCAGATGTCGGAGAAGGCCAAAGTGGCGATGGCCGCGGCGGAGCAGACGGCCAGCACCGCCGGCACAGCTCTGGCCAGCAACCGCTACGTCTCCGGCGGCGCGTCGTGGTTCTCCGTCAAGCTTAACGCCGTGGCAAAAGCGGCCAGCGTCGTGAGCGCGTTGACGGTGGAGAAGGTGAAGAAAGCGGAAGAGGAAAAGTGGGAAAACATCACCAAGGAAAGGGCTGTTAACGTTAACGATTTGGCTCAGGTCCACCTGGACCAATCATCATTTGGAGATGTTCCGGCGGCGGCGGCGGCCTCTGATTCATCGTCATCTGATGATGAAGATGATAGCAAAAAGAATAAACATGGTAGTAAATAAGCATGGGTGATTAATTACTCTTAAACTTTAAGCCAAATCTGATCTTAATTGGCATATAATTTATGTGTGGAAAAATGTTATATATATATGTAACAAATATATAATTTCTCTTTTAATTTGTTGTGTCCCATTAGATATGATGACCTGAAAGATTATACATAGAAAATCCTTCAAGGTTAGGTCCTGTAAGTCTCTGACCAATATCTCTGATTGTATATAAACTGAGCGTTTCATGAATCAGATTGGTTCCTTATTTTGTATATAATATAATTGTATATATGAGACAATGTTTAATTTAATACCTATTATATATAGATTATGATGTCATTTCTGTCGGCAAATGGAGTTAGGCAACATCCATGCAGCAGCCAAATTAGGAAGTTGCCAACTTTGAACAAGAATGTTAGGTAGCCAAACTTTGTTGAACAAAATATTTATTGTTTGGTCCTTACATTTTAGGCTAATTACAAAATGACCCCAAATCTACAACTATAAATAGGGAGGTCATTTTGTCATTCTAGTCATCCCAAATCATTCTATTCTTCCCTCATATACTAGAGATATTAGAGAGTTTGTTGAGTGTATTTCTCCTTCCTAGCAAGAGAGAATTATCCTTGTTTTCTCCTTGTTAGTTAGAGAGTGGTTGTAACTCCTATTTTCTCATAGTGAAATTCTTCTACCCTTGCCCGTGGTTTTTACCCTAATTTGTTTAGGGGTTTTCCACGTAAAATCTGTGTCTCATTTATTTTTCTTTCTCAAATTATTGTTGCAATCTGATCTATCCCACTTCCGCGGGCGCAACAATTTCAAATGCGCTAGGCCTTAATAACGTGTAGCTCCATCATTAGTTATACAAAAACGCACTAAAAGTAGTAGGAAATACACCACAAAACGCACCATTAGGTACGTAATAAAGCTGCTTTCTTCCTACTCGAGTATATGCACCATTAGGTACGCACCATTTGGGCCAATATCTCGGGTTTTGTACGTACTATTTTGGATCTAGCGCCTGTGTAATAAAGTTGTTTTCTTCTTATCCCATTTTGTGCCCCTATACCTGATTTATGGTGGATCCGGTCCCAATAAAACCATTAAAAATAAAATCAATGTTAAGACATATATTGTTCAGAACTATGTGATCTAAAGTGGTCCGGGTCCAATTTCTCATCACTATTCAATTCTATTTTATTTTTAAATTTTGCTTTGTTGTGATCATTCCATGCCATCAAAACTAGAATTTCTGAATTAGAATACAAAGCTTGTTAATAATTACATGCTAAATATAGAGCTTGATAATGATATATAACGTTGTTATTTCTTAAACCATAGGTAGACATGTAGTACGTACACTTTCACGTAACCAATGCAAAATTTCTGTGTTTAATTATAAATATAGCAAGCAAATATAGGTTTGGTATACTTTGTTTTTGAGGGTGTTAGTGTCGGTCACGTATGGAATTTTCTATTCAAAATATTCCTAATTCTAGTCACAATAATTCATAAAATTAATTTAAGGTGTATTATGCTCACACTTTTGTTAAAATTGATTTGCTTCCTCTTGAAAGTGCTATTAGCATTGAATCGTCGACTATCAGGACACAATGAATTTCTAATTTTCCATACGATTTATTCGAACATTCAAATTAATTGTACGATGAACTAGATCAGACAAAGATGAGCACTTCGGATTTTCATAGGAAGTGTTGGCTAGGCTAAAATTTAGAGAGTAGAGAGCTTTGTAGGAGTTAAAATCAAAATTTTTGGAGTGTTAAAATTTATAGGGAATTAAGAATACATTAGCATTCTTGACATTCAAACTAGAATTTAAAATTCAAATTGTAACTTAAAAAACTGACAAATTAATCAAAATAAATTATTATACGTTGGAACATGAAGAAGGAGGCAGTCTTGGAACATTCGGGGCTCTCTAAAATGTTCGATATTAAATTGTCTAATTTAAAAAGTTGGATATTAATCGCAATAAAATATAAATATTTTAATTTTTTTAAACCAATAAGCCTAATATAATATGAATCGTGTTAATTCCAAAGAAAACACGAGGTATATACAATATTTCAACTTCTAAAAAGATTTCAACATTTGAGCATTAATTATGTACGATTATAAATCTAGGAGTACAAGCAATTCCTAAAGACATTTTTGGTAAAAATTGATGACATTAATCAATTGTGTTTTGCCATGTATTTTCGATTCTCTCAATTATAGCAATATAATTAATCACTTTCATGTGCGACGACAACCTTAAAAGGCACCTCAACCTTCACTATTACTCGAAGTTATTAATAAGACATTTCTTGACATCTCGACAACATATTCATATTTCTGGATCATTAACAAAACATTTCTACGACATATTCATATTTTTCATGTTAAGTTTATTTGGTTCTCAAAGTTGAGTTAAAATATGACCACATAACGAATTAATTATTGTGAATTTTGAATTGTGGACTAGTCCAAACCACTTTTTTTTTTTTTTTTAGTCCAAACCACTTTACACATGCTTGGACATTAAATTGTGATGTCATGAACTGAACTAAAACGTCTATATTAGATCATGATATTTGAGGTGGTCCGAGTCTATATTTCCATCACATTTTTTTTTTTGGTTTTTATATTGCTTTGTTGTGACCATTCCATGCCGTCAAAATTAGAATTGCTGAATTAGAATACAAAGTTTGTTGAAATTACATGCTGAATATAGAGTTTGTTAATAATATATAAAGTTGTTACAACAGAGTCTTTCTTATACGTGTCATGTGTTACTTTAAACAAAAAGAGAAAAAGAAGAATAATTAATATTTAACAATCATGAAAGAGAAATATTTTTGTTAGCATGCAACTATTTCAATTTCAAGCAAATTAAGCAACATGCATGCATGTCATCCCCATGCAAACTTACTCATCTATATAAACTCCCCCAAAACCCTCTTCTTCTTCACCTCAAAATATATTATAAAACAAAGCCTTATAAAATCCTCTTTCAATTCAATTCAATTCAATTCCCACGTACCGCCATGGCCTCTCCTTCTTCACCCTCTCCATGGCTTATCATTGGAGCATTTCTGCTCATTTCTCACCTTCTTCTTAACTCAACCATGGCGAGGCCAATTACTATGGAGAAACTCAAACCAAATCATCCTTTAAACCATAAATATTCTGCAACTGTTATATTGGAGCCAGCGATGCCAAATCATCCTTTAAAGTATGATTCTGCAGCAATGTTATTGCAGCCGACGATGCCAAATCGTCGTTTAAAGTATGATTATGCAGCAATGTCAGTGCAGCCAACAATGCCAAATCATCCTTTAAAGTATGATTATGCAGCAATGTCAGTGCAGCCAACAATGCCAAATCATCCTTTAAAGTATGATTCTGCGGCGATGTTATTGCCAAATCATCCTTTAAAGTATGATTCTGCGGCGATGTTATCGGAGCCCACGATGCCAAATCATCCTTTAAAGTATGATTATGCAGCAATGTCAGTGCAGCCAACAATGCCAAATCATCCTTTAAAGTATGATTCTGCGGCGATGTTATCGGAGCCCACGATGCCAAATCATCCTTTAAAGTATGATTATGCAGCAATGTCAGTGCAGCCAACGATGCCAAATCATCCTTTAAAGTATGATTCTGCGGCGATGTTATCGGAGCCGACGATGCCAAATCATCCTTTAAAGCATGAATCTAGTACAATATCATCGGAGCCGGTGCAGACGCCGGCGGGATCACCAAAAGAGTGAAGTTTATGGTGAAATGGTGTTCAATAATAAGCTTCTAAATTTCTAATAATTTGAAATATATAAACTTTATGTTCTAATATATGATATGAAATTATTTGCTGTGATGATTCTATTGCATATCATATGATAAATATTTCATATTACAGTTGCAAAAATTGGTTTAAAAGGATATTTAAAGTGGTCACTTATTCAGATTCTTCTCATGGGATAAATTATATTATTATGTTTAAAATGAATAATGGTGAATAAAAAATTGATTCTCAAATTATTGGTGGACAAAATTTTTAAATAACCTTTACTCCACATGAAAACCCTAGAGAGAAGAAAGAAGACCTAGATCTAGAGAGAGAAGGTAACAAGACAAAAATGTTAAAATGTTGCTAATTAAAAAAAAACTTGGCTTTACACTAAAATGGTATGAAATTTAACCAACCATGCAAGCTATGTAGCTTAAATATGGGAAATAACTCTGGACACTTACTATCAAACTAGGAATTGAAGGAGGCCAACAAATAAATTTGAAATCTTTCAAGTCCAATCCATAAGACTTATATTACCAGATTTATCAAATTTTAAAACGACTTCTTCAAACTTTAGAATTGAATGGTGTGTTTGGAAAGTTAATAATGTGGAGATTTTTGGAGTTAAGTTCATGTGAGAACATAGAAATAACACCAACAAGCTTTCAATCAAGCAAAAATCAGCAAATTCTAGGTTTTCATTAAATCATCCTAAGTAGTTCAATAAAGTGTCTAAAACATATACACACACGCGCGCACACACACACACAAGATTTTAAACATGATTTTAACCTTATTGTCGTTGTTGGTGAATGTGTTGAATGGCAAAGTAACTTGATGAGTGTAGTTTTCGCGGTGGATGGAAAGTAATAGGTGGTAAAACGGAAAGATTTCCGAGTATCGTTCTCAGAGGATGGCAAGGAGGGAATTCAAGCGGTAAGGGGATTAAGCACAAGAGTGTTTAGTGTTTGAAAGCTAACCCAAGCATAGTAAGGAATGTGCACGAAACATAATGCAAATAAGGAACAAAACGTTGGAAACAATCAATTGGAAAGGAGGATTTGGATCTTGCAACTCATATAGGTATCCTTGATTTCCTAAGATATTAGGCTAGCAACACTTAGATAATGAAAATGAGACAAGGTCACCAACACCACCGCCACTCTCGTGGTCAATGGACTCACTCCTTAGACCGTAATGTCATCCTTGTGATCACTAGGCTAGGAGAGGCATTTCGTCAAATACGTTATGTGCCTCTTATCTTCCACTTCTCCCTTTTCTCAAAGGTGAGAGGGAAATGTGCTAGGCTAGGCTAAGGAGTAACTCTACTCTCGTAGATGAGACTCCTTCTCCAAACACCTCTCATATAGGTTGATCACCCCTACACAAGAGTCAAAGTGGATCACCACTCACACAATCAAACTCATAATCAAGCAATTGCAAAACCTAATTGATCAATTCAAAGCTCAAGAACATCCATACAACATTGCTCAATCCAAATCCACAAAGATCTATCTAATCATACTTGGAATTGAAATAGCAAAAGACAAAAGTAATGACAAGAAATTAAAAGGAAGACTTAGCTTGAAATTAAACCTTGAACTTGAAATTGAATGTAGATCTCAATCTTGCAACCATGGAATTCTTCTCTAATTCTAATCTAAACCTAAGAATTGCAATGTGGAGTGAATTGGGAGGGATCTCTCTAGGCTAATCCTAGAGAGAGAAATATTCTAAAGTGATCTAGGACTGAAGTGTGATGGATCCTCTGCAAAATGGCTCAATTCCCCTTTTAAATCTCGCCCAACCGCCAATTTTCCGCGATGGACGCACGGGTGGACGCGCGTCCACTGCGATAAATGCGTCCAGACTTCAACTTCTGCAAGCGTTCTGATGGACGCCCGGGTGGACGCGCGCGTCCACAGCAGACTGTTGTTCTGCTGCCAAACTTCTGCAAGCATAATTTCGGACGCAGGCCTGGACGCATGGGTGGACGCACGGGTGGACGCGCGTCCACTAGGCGTCCACTGCGCGTCCACTGCAGTCCTGGCCTATTTTTTGCTCCAACTTTGATTCGTTCTTCACTTATCTGAAATGTTGTCAATTCCTGCCCTTTTTGCACATCTTTTACCTACAAAACAATTAGCCAAGCGTGGAACGGAGTCTAATAGCAATGTCAATCATTCTACAAATCAATCACAAAAGCAACGAATTATGCACTAGACGATCCGATAATGACCTTATAAAGATGGCATCTTTTGCACTTATCATAACTCAAGGGGACTTGATGGTTGATCCTTGGAGTGAATAGCCAAAGCGGTGAAGAGCAAAGAGACTTTGTGAAAGAACTTTGTTGGAAAGAACATAACTACTAAAGACAAGTATTGGGTAGCATAACAACTTTGTGAAAGAGTTGTATGTATCACTTGTATTTTGTAAAAAATACATAGCGTATATTTGTCAACTAATTAACTTTTAGCTGATACTTGATAGCTAATTGTATTAGCGACTAGTTGATAGGTGATTATGTTAGTTATTTTAACCTACTAGTAATATTAGCGATTTGTATGAAAGTGTGAAAAATTAGTTGTTTATTGTTAATATATTAGTAACATGTAAAATGAGTACATGAATAAATTATCTTATTTATTCAATAATCATTAAATTATTTAGCTTTAGGTATAAATTTTTAAATAAGTTTATTTTAATAAATTATTATTATTATTATTTATTTGCTTTTGTTTTTATTAAATAAAAATAATCCAATATTAAAAATGTAATTTGAATAAAAATTGAATAATCACAAGCACCACAATAATCAACAACTATTAAGGGTATGCAAATTAGACTTTCGAAAAGAAAATTTAATTAATTGATATTAAAAGTAGGTTTTATGTTTTTAGCTTATTGACATTAATTTTTTTTTGAAAACGCTTATTGACATTAATAAGTTAAGCCAAATATTTATTTACTAAATACTCATTTTAGTTGTTTGACAAATGACAAGTTGTTCAAATAATTTAAAATAATAATAATAATAATAATAATAATAATAATAATAATAATAATAATAATAATAATAATATTAAAACTTAATTTTAAAATATTACTGATACACATGATTTTATACCTTTATTTGCCCCACGAATCAAGAGTTTTGTTGCTTATTTTCTATACCTTGATACATTTAAGGCTCGGTTGTGTGTTATATTTGATCATGTTCAGTTTATTCACCAATGAGGAGCAAAGGAAGGATTTTCTATCAATTTTCTATCTTAAGGAATCCACCCCGGGCCGGAAAGGAGCAACAGAGCACAAAAGGAGTCAGAAAAGGACCATAGGGCCGCATCACGGCCGTGATGCCGGCCGTGACCTCTGCTATGGACGGGCAGCCGGCCACACCGCATCACGGCCACGATCCCGGCCGTGATGGCGGCCGTGACCCGGCTGCTGTCCAGTATTTAAGTGGCATTTTCTGATATTTTTGGGGATTCCGAACCCTAGTTTTAGCTTAGTGCAGTTTTTTACTTTCTTTAGAGTTTTCCATAGCATAGAATACAGTAGATTTACATCATTGAATTCAGTTTGAAGCTGGGAATCATTGTTCGAATCAGATTTACTTTGAAGAATTGTTAGTAAGGTTTACCTTTTTATTCTTTAATATTGCAGCTATGTCTTCCATCTTTAATTCTTGCTTTGCTGTGTTTACTCCCATCATGAGGGAGTAATTCGTTTATGGGTTTGGATTAGGGGTCCATTGTTAATCTTGATGTTCGATTTATGATTAATTGCATAAAGGGATTGAATCTTTTACCTAGGGTTTATGTTGATTTGGGGATTTCTTTGCACTAGTTATTGGTTTGTGGCCAGAATTAATTGCTAGTCTAGGAGAGGGATTCATTACAACGACAGTTGGATGGAGACCTCGAGCCTTACCAATTTCAACCTAATTTTTCTGCTATGAAAGTAGAGGTAATTTTGGGGGCTTACAATGCTTAGGTGCTTAAGATTATGATTGATGCATCACGACAGTGGGGCAATCTTAGTCTAATTCTCTTATTGATTACGAAAGTAGCTGAGTAGAATTCTTTTGTGCATTGCCCATATATCCCTTGGTTAATTATTCTCTCCCTAATCCTGAGTTTGTTAGAACATCAAGGTTACAATCCCCCTAATCCGGCCCATACTTTTATCATACAGTTTACACCTTAATCAATTGCTTTCTTTTACACCATTCAGTCTTTGTTGCTTGGATTCTATTAATTCATATACTCTAGTGCCTGGTAATTCACACAATTACGTGTCATAGCCCCAATCCTCAGCGAAACGACATTACACCCTTTTTACACTCATCATTTGTGCTCATTAATTACCTAAAACTAACAATAATTGAAGTATAATTCAATAAATAAAATAATATATTCATATCCTTCAAAGTAATTTTATATGTTATCCATTGATCATAAATAATTAATTTTTTTTGGTGAACCGTAAACAATTAATTTACCTAATAGTTTCTTACAAATTGCTAATATATAATATTGGTTGATCAAAATAGCTAATATAATTAGCTATAAACTAACAGTTAGATTTCCAAACACCCCAATTATCTCCTTAATGGTATTGCATATTCAATGTAATATACTAATCTCTTTTCTTAAAACAGGGATGGATTTTAGTGACTATTATCTATACCACTCCCAAAAATTGTCTAATATTTGTAATCTTAAAAGTTGTATTAATGTGGCTTAATTTAAGTTTGCACGGTTTAGATTATTAATGCATCTCACATTACAAATAATATATGTATACAATAATCATCTCCACATATTACTCACGAAATCATATCCTATCCTTTAGGTAACAACTTTTAACAAATATAGTATTATCCTTTGCATCTTAGATTGCACTTTCAAGTCATTGGTAGATCTCTTGGATTTTCTATGTTAGCTGACCCCAAATCCTATCCCACAACAACAAGTCGCTCATTCGGTCTATGCTAGTATATATATAGGTTTTCTTGTTTTTTTTTTTTTTCTAGCCCAATGGAAATTTAAATTCGCAATCTATTTTGATACTAATTAGTATTTATCAAACACTTATTGTTACACTTATCGTTACGTTAAAATTTATTATATAGTTAAATACTCAGCTTTAGTTCGCTATATATATACATGCATAGTGGTCAACGCTATACAAGATTGTAATAGAGGACAAGGTGGTGTACCAAGACAAAGAAGGTTCCTTGTTCAGCATAGTTAAAGTGTTTTATCAAGTAACTCTATACTGATGATCTAAAAGAAGATTTAAAATAGATTCAAGAAGGTGAAAAATTAATATGAGTCAATATTTTGTAGGACACTTTATAATTTTCAATATATATTTGTGTAGGACACATGGAGTAAAACAATTTCATAATTTTTAAGTTTGACATTTCCGTATTTAGTATCTTTGAATGTAATTATTAAATGTAAATAATATTGTAGTTACTATGAATAAGTTAATTAAATCATGCACGTTAGTTAAATTCTGTTTATTTCAATCAAATTCATAAAATTAAACACATGGAGTAATTTCATTTTTTTATTTTTTACTTAAAATGAGTATTTTCTTATGAAGCCATGCCATGAGCACTATATATTTTGTTCTTAGTGATGGCATGTCCAAATTAATGAGATGGAGGACTCTTAAATTAAGAAAACCTTCCATGCATGAATAATATTTTTGAATGATTTTTATATAGATGACAAAGCAGAATGATCTGATAAAAATTTAAAAATCAATTTTTACTATAACAATAAATTCTTTAATTTTAAAAATAGCATCTTAGAGGAACTCAGAGCACATAGCGGCGCTTGTCTTTCACAATCCCGCTAAGCGCCTCAAATTAAAGTAGTTGTCAAGCTGGCAACCGCTCTACATTTCTTTGCTTTTGTTGCTACTGAGCATTAACAACAATAGCAAAAATAAATTAAAGAAATTCCAAGTATTTTATTGTATTGTTCTTTAAATTTTAATTATTTTTCTAAAATTTAATTTTGTTGAAGATTGTATTTTTTAAAAATATTTGTTGAATATTTTTTTTTAATGTTTTATGTGACAAACTATTCTTAATAATCTCAAATTATTTACTTCAAAAAAATCTTAAATTTTTGAAAAGTAAATTAGGACATATAACATTTTTTTTAATAATGTTCAATTACGTGACACATAATTTGAACTTAACAAAGTTTAAAGGTGAAATTTTAAATACATATTTAGTGTAGTTATTGTGTGTAGGATGGTTGAATTCAGTGGTTTTAGTACTTGTTAATAGTTACACACTGAACTGGAAAATTGGAATATATCTATATAACATTGGAATTTCTTACCCACAAGTAGTACGTACAATTTGACGTAACCAATTAAAATTGCATGCACAATTTATGTGTTTGATTATAAATATAGCAATCACATATTTAATTTGGTCGTCATAGCTAGGAAGAAGTGGAAAATTAAATGAAGATACTAATTTGATGATATATACGTAATTCTTAAAGGGAAAATGATGAACATGATATTCCATATATCTAAAAAGGGGAAAATGATGAAAAATTAGAAGTACTATTTTTGTAGTAAAACTTTGCATAATAAAATTGCAACTATAAAAGTTAAAATGTCCCTTCTTTTAAATACTATTGACCTACTTATAGCATGTCCATGATAATTATTTCGGCCTTGGCGGACAATTAATTCGCATTAATAGGTATGCCCCACTAATAAATTATTAATGTGGCATATGGACATTCTTGTAACAACCTCAATCGTACACATTTTGTCTGGTTGAGTCTTTAGGGTTAGACTAGTTAATGCCCTTTTTGATCTTATGCTAATTTTCACGTAAGCTATTACTTTGTGGCCAGATTGATCTATCTGAGGCATTTGGTTCAATGCATCTACATGAAATATAATTAATGGTGACCAACATAATATACTTTCATTAATCCGGCCAATTATTTCATTCCAAAATCCAAGCAATTAATTAAAGCAGTTAACTGTGTCGTGCAATTAACTCTGATCTCATCTCTTCAATTCTTTTATCTCAATTCAATTCTTATCTTTTCTCTGGAGTTTGCATTTGCATATATATAATACTCTCTCTGTCTCGTTTTATCTGTCTTACTTACTATTCATTGGTTAAACCAACTATTTATTCTTTGTTTATTTTCTTTATTATTTTTTTTTTACATATTTTTAAGTTTGAGTTTTTTTGTTTAATACTCCCTCTGTCCTATTTTATGGGTCTTACTTACTATTCATTGATCAAACCAACTCTTTCTTCTTTGTTTATTTTCTTTAATAGTTTTTCTTATTTCTAAATTTAATTTTTTGTGTTTAATAGTATTTTTAGTGTAGTTTCTAAATATATAAATTTTGTATATTAATACTAAACCTAATATTATGAAAAATTATATTAAAAATAACTTCATTCAAGCCACGTTAACCGAACCAAACACATAAAATGAGGCATAGAGTATAATATTGTCTGGCCTCTCCATGCACCCTTACTACTCTGATCTATATATACCCCCAAATTAAGCCCTCTCCTTCTTCAACATAACTCACAAACAACCTAAGCTAAGCTAAGCAAACAAACCCTCAAATTAAAATTAAACCATCCGCCATGGCCACCTCTTCTTCTTCTCCCTCAAAGACCATTCTCTCTCCATGGCTTATCATTGGAGCATTTCTGCTGATTTCCCAGCTTTTTCTTCTTAACTCAGCCATGGCGGCAAGGCCTACTATGGAGGAAGACGAAGGCAATAATTATGCTATGCTCTCATCGGAAATGTTACTTAAGAATGATCCCTTAAAACATGCAACAATGTTATCGCCGCCGGTGAAGCCTGCAAAGAGTGAAGAAGAAGCTAATTATGTTGGGATGGTGTTCCAAAAACTGCCCAAAGGAGTCATCACTCCACCTCCAGGTCCATCCAAGAGGCACAATCATTAGGATATATATACATACATATATGATAATAATGGAATTAATTAATGTTCCAATTAATTAAGAAATATATAAACTATATGTTGTAATATATGTCATGTGTGTATGGCTGTGTGTGAACTTATTTACTGTGATATATGGCGCTGTTGCATGCCATATGATGGATATCATGTTACAACGTTCATCATAGTATGTTTGAATAAAGCAGATTATATATTTGTGTGTAATTAATATATATATATATATATATATATATATATATATATATATATATTCGAAGCCAAAATCCATTATATATGTATTTGTTTATGTATTTAAAAAATATTTATAAACAAAATCCATAATCTTTGATAATAAACCTATAATAAGAAAAGATTATAAATTTAATTTATAATCTAAATAATAAATTGAATAAGATTTATACACCAAACCAATTAACTGGTGGCATGCTTGAGTACACTCAAGTTGCATGGGAACTCATGATCTCCTAAGTATGAAAATCTTCACGCTTTACCACTCTGGTAATTTTGTGGAGACAATATAATTAGCCCAATAGTTTAGGGTAGTGAATCACTGCAATAGTATAAGGTTAGATCGAGGATTTATCCGTTCTTGACCAAGTTAAAGAGTTTTAGGTTAGACTTTTCATTGAATAAGAGTCAAACATTGCGATTCTCAAATCAAGTACAAGATATTATATGAAAAAAGGATTTATATATTTAAAATATAATTCTCACCCCAAACATGAAAACAAATTGTAAATATAGAACAAAGTTGTATATAGGTACAACTTGACTTAAATTTATGTACGTAATCTTTGCAATTTTATTTATTTTTCCTTGTATAAAAAAGAAAGGATTTTCACTGCATGCATTTTCCAAGAAGCCGCCATTATTCTTTATCTTTAGGTTTTCCATAAACAATTAATAATTGAGTTGACTTGACCTGGCACAATAATACAACTTGCAAGATGAGAAATGAGAATAGAGCATTGATGGATGGACCTTCTCTTCACCCAAAAATATCAAAAACTTCACTAGCTCAGTTGTAAGTCTTCTGATTCTTCTCTTGTGTTTTCTTCTTCCAACAATTTCAATTATTAATTCATTGATTATTGTTGTAATTCTTGTGATTCTCTGTATGTGATGTTATCTTCATCATATCATGAACTGTATTCCTCAATAGGTATATATGATGTTGGAAAATAGATAAGATTTCTGCATCTCTGCTTTATTGTCTCTGGTGTCGATCTGTATGTCCTTTCTGGGTTTTAATTTGTTGGCTTCAAGTTTTCCAACAATGGTGGTTGTTTTGCTGTGTACTATACTGCAATTTGCATGATGAAATGGCCGGACCTTCTCTAGTTCTTCAAAATTCAATCTTTATTCTTCTTCAATGAAATGCAAAATAATAGCAATGTTAATTCAGACTTTTTGAACCATATGATAATTTTGCTAAGGAATTGTATTTGCTTGTGGGATGGCTGATGCTGTTGTGGAGTTTCTTTTAGAGAATTTGAAGCAATTACTGCTTTACCATGTTGACCTGCTTTCTGGGGTAAAGGATCAAGTTGAATCTCTTCATAGAGAGCTGAGTTTGATGAAGGCCTTTCTTAAGGACTCCCGGGAGAAGCGTAGTGAGTATGAATATGTTCGAGAATTAGTAAGTCAAATCACGATAGTTGCGTATGAGGCAGAGGATATAATCGATACGTTTGTAGTGAATGCTGCTGCCCAGAAGGCGAGAAGCACCATGAAAAGAGTGATATATGCATTTGATCATTCTTCCAAGCTCCGCAATGTTGCCAAAGAGATTCAAACCATCAAGGTAAAGGTGAAAGAGATTTATGACAAAAAGTTGTTTGGAATTGAAAGCCTTCACGGGAGAGAGCCTTTTCGTAGAACTACACCACAGAAGAAAGCACCTATTGTGGAAGAAGAAAACGTGGTGGGGTTCAATGAAGAGGCTAAAGTAGTCATGGATCGCCTTACTAAAGGCTCTAAGGAGTTAGAAATTGTCTCAATTGTTGGCATGGGGGGTCTCGGTAAAACAACCTTAGCTAAAAAGGTTTATACAGATCCTTCCATTGAGTATCATTTTTATAACCGTGCATGGATTTATGTCTCTCAACAATACAATAGAAAGGAGGTTTTTCTTGGAATTCTAGATTCTTTAGGCCTACTTAGTGAGAAAATGTATAGAATGAATGACGATAGGTTGGCTGAAGAGTTATGTGGTCAATTGAAGAGCAATCGTTATCTTATTGTCATTGATGATGTTTGGACAAAAGAAGCTTGGGATGATCTTAAAATGGCATTTCCAAAGACTAGTTATGGGAGTAGGATACTGTTAACCACTCGGAACACAGAGGTGGCCTTGCATGCTGATCCCGAAAGTCCTCACCATTTGCAGTTTCTAACTGATGAAAAAAGTTGGGAGCTCCTATGCAAGAAGGTCTTTCGAAAAGGAAGCTGCCCTTCTGAGTTGGAACATTTAGGATGGGAAATTGCAAGAAGATGTTATGGACTGCCACTTGCAATTGTGGTAGTTTCGGGGCTTCTTGTAAAGAGGGAAAAGACTCGTGATTGGTGGAAGAAAGTTGCTGATGCTGTTAGTTCGTATGTTGCTCGAGATCCAAAGGAGTGTATGGATATCCTAGCACTAAGTTACAAGCACCTACCAGATCACTTGAAAGTCTGCTTCATCTACTTTGGGGTTTTCCCCGAAGACTTTGAGATCCCAGTATGGAAATTACTCAAGTTATGGGTTGCCGAGGGATTGATTCAGCCTCTGGGCCAGGAATGCTTAGAGTATACTGCAGAGGAATATCTCGAGGATCTTGTTGATAGAAATTTAGTCTTGATTGCAAAGAAGAGGGCAAATGGAAGGATTAAAACCTGTCGCATTCATGATATGTTGCGTGATCTGTGTGTGAAAATGGGTGCAGAGGAGAGATTTCTAGAGGTGATCAAAAGCTCTGCAGAAAACCATCCTCTAAGTTTAATTCCAAGTTATCATCGCCGGTTGTGTGTTCATTCCCAGTTCTTGGACTTCGTTTCTTCAAAGCCTTATAGGCCACACGTTCGCTCCTTTATGTGTTTTGCCTTGGAAGAAGTGGACTTGCCTCGCGAGCATACATCGTTCATCCAAGAAGCCTTCAGATTGGTGAGAGTAGTGGACCTAAGGTGCATCAGTTTCTCACGCTTTCCTAACGAGATTGTACAATTGGTTCACTTGAGGTACATCGCCATCTCGGGAAATTTCAAGGTTCTCCCGGCTTCAATCTCTAACCTTTGGAATCTTCAAACACTCATTGTGGGAACAAAGTCTCGCGAGCTTGACATCAAAGTAGATATTTGGAAAATGTCACAGTTCAGGCACCTGTATACAAGTTCCCTGAGTTGCCTGTGTGGACCTCCAGCCCAAACGCGCAAGGACAATGAAGATCCGTTTGTGAGAAGAAACATTCAAACGATTTCCACTGTGTCGCCTTCTTGTTGTACCAAGAATATACTTGCAAGGGCTCCCGGTTTGAGAAAACTTGGAATTCGAGGGAAGTTAGTGACACTGGTGACAGCAAATGGAGGGTCAGTTATGTTTGACAATCTTGCCAAATTGGACCACCTTGAGACATTAAAGTTGCTAAATGACACATTCCCACTTCATCCATCTCAGTGTCAAATCCCAAGTCTTCCCCAGTGGTATAAGTTTCCCCCAAACCTGAAGAAGCTAACTTTATCAGACACTTTTCTGGATTGGCAGCAGATATCTACACTAGGCATGCTGCCGAACCTTGAAGTGCTTAAACTGAAAGACTATGCTTTCAAGGGAACTCATTGGGAGCCGTTGGATGGAGGGTTTCGCCTGCTCAGAGTTCTGCACATTGGACGAACGGATTTGGTGTACTGGAATGCTTCAAGTCATCACTTTCCTAGGCTTCAACGTGTCCTTCTTAGACACTGTGAAAAGCTAGTCGGGATCCCGCCTAGCCTTGGGGAAGTTTCTTCACTACAAAATGTGGAGCTCTATTGGCCCCTACCATCTGCTGCAGCTTCTGCTAGGGTCATCCAAACCCAAAAGTTAAATAACCAGTTGGTACAAGGGATTGTAAACAATAGCTTCAAGCTCTTTATCTATCCTCCAGATCTTTAATAAATGTATTTCATCAAATTCCAAGTGATGTTAGTATGGAAGGTGATTTTATTCTCTTCTTTTAATTTCTTTCTTGTTCTAGCCATGTTCTTGTAGTGTTTACTGTATGTTATGATATTGTCCCCTTTGTAACATTTCCATGTTATTTTTCATGGTTGTATGTATGTAGCACCCTTGTGAAGTGGAAATTACTGTATAGATTGTTAACTTACAGCCTTTGGCTACAAGAAGAATTGCCAACAACCACCTCATAGTCTAATAGTATTATCTTTGATTATTTTTTAGATTATATTTTTTTATGAAAGCTCTTTGGATTTATTTATTAAAAAAAATAACATGAGAAAAGAGTAACAATTATTGAAAAGTCACACACATTAAAATATATAATTTGAAATATATAATTGGCGAGACTTCTAGAGAGAAAATAATATATTTTCTAGAAAGAATGAGAACTTATCCTAGAGAGAGAAACACTCTTACATCATACTGTATTCTATAAAGGTGTTTGATTGGAGAAGTAATATGGTGTAAACATTTCATTAAAACTTTTCATTATGGTTACTTACAAAGAACAATGATTTACACTTGCTCTATAATAAGAAAACAATTAACAAATAGTAATATAAATCATAATACTTTAGTCAACTGAATCCTGTTTCCACAGCAAAAAATAATTCTTAATTACTTTCAAAGATCCTCTTAGTCTCTTCTTAAATCCTATATCTTAACCTCCAATGAATAAATCACCATTTGCCACCACAAGTCCCACAAAGAAACACAGAAGGTGCATCCTCATCATCATCAATGCCACAGCACCTTGTGTGTTGCCATGCTTGGCAAGCATCACACTCCACCATCCTCTCCCCATCATCCTCTTTGGTCCCACACACACATTTCACCTTTGAATTCTGGGACCCATCTTGATACCTCATCTCAGTGCCCAAGTCCAACCCACACCCTCTCACCCAAACATGTGCTTCAGAACTCACAGTGCACATTAGTACCCTCTCATCCTCAATCCCCTTCAAGCCCCCAATTTGCTTCACCACAAAGTTCTCCATGATGCAGTAGGTATCCCTTAGTGCATATTGTGCCACTTTTTTTAGCTCTCCTATTGTGATGCATCCCGGGACTACTACCACTTCACCGGGTGACAATGGCCGAGTCAATTCAGTCTCTAACTCATCGAAACTTGGTAAGACTTGGCACGTCAATGACATGCTTTCCATCCTGTTTTCTTGATCCTGAAATACCCATTCCTTCACAAACTGCTTGCTGTCCAAGATAACCTGAGTCGCAGAAATGACTGAATCCAACCCGGGGTAACCAAGCAGCACATTATCATATAACAACTTAACATCCGCATAAATATCAATGCTTTCTTCACCACTGCTGCTGTCTTCAAAATCATGAATAAGGAATTCAATCCTCTTTGTTAAAGAGTTTCTTGAACGATAAACAACGTGATTCCCAACCACAGAATTGTTCATTGATTTCAGCAAAAAATCTATGAGTCCAGTGTCACGAACATGTTCCCTAGCCTTGTCCCGGAGCTCTTGCCTTGACATAGAACCATTGCCATTATGTGTTTTCAGGATATCAACTATAGCTTCTGCTGCCTGTTTTAGCCTTCCTTCATCCCATCTGCACTCATTATTTTCATCTAAAAATGGAAACCTTGCTACTTCTGTTGTTTCCTTAGCAGCTTCATCGATGGTGAATTCCAATAACTTAGTGGTTGGATTGGTTGTTCGGCGAACAATGTGAGTGCCCAATGCAAAGCATCTGATGGATTTGAGCACAAAATCAATCAAACCAGTGTCACCAATACATTTTCTTATGCCATCTCTCAGCTCTTGCCTAGTCATCATGCCAGCATTTTCAATACTCTCATTTGCCTTCTTTTCTTTCAGCAAATTCACAATTACAACCAGCACAAACTCTAGCCTCCTGGCAGGCCACCTGCAATCACTCTTAACTAGCATATTCAGAAATGTCTTTGCACTCATAGGATTAGTATCATTGTCCTGTGCATTGGATTTAGAAGTACAATAAGCTTCAGCCAGTTTGGTTTTGTTCTGATTTGAAGCTCTGCACTTGAGAGAAAGCATGAATTGCAAGAGCTCACTGATTGTAATCAATGGGTTTTCACTCATTTCTCTGTACTTGTCAATAACTTGCTTGATTTTCCTTCTTCCTGAATGAGATTTCTTGAAATCATTGAGTATCTTATCAAGGCCTAATGACTGCAGATAGTCAATTGCAATCTTGTATTTCTGTTCTGTTACCCCAAAGCTTCCGCGGTTAAACTTGTAACCCCACTTACCAAACCAAGGCATCCCATAAGTGACACCATGAAGTAGTCTCAGTTCCATCCCTCCCTTCATCGAAACATCAAACACAGAGACTTTCCTGCAAAATGTTTTTCAATTCAGCTTGACATTTTCTAGTACACAAAGAGAACTTGATGAAAAATCAAAATTCAGAGGCAGAATTCACCTAGTTTTCAGGGCAGTGCAGAGGCGATCCCAGAAGTCCATGAAATGAGTTGCTGGCAGAGAATGTGAGTCCTCTCGAACACCATTGATGCATAGCAAATGCCCATATCCATTGCAGTGAATCAAGCCGTGCAGTATATGACTCCCAATTTCCAAACAATTGCTGGTTAACGGTTTTTCCCAGTTAACATTCGCTGGAACTATCAAGTGGTACCGTCTCTTTGACACATAATGGTGGCCCCAACCTCAAATTCAAAACAATTCAAACGCATTTCACAAATTCAACAAACGAATCTAGTAAAACCACAAACCAAATTCAGAAAAAAAACTCACAACAAAGCACGTTAACGAGCGTATACCTGCGAATTTGCAATGATCGCAGAAGGGCTCGGGAGAGTGCTGAACGGTTTCTTCAATGGCGTAGAGAGGGAACACGGCTCCGTTACTGGCCGTGATAAACCAAGTGGACCAGAGAGGCATCCCGGCAACAATGTAGTCTTCAAGCACAGCGAATTCCTGGAGATAAAACCGAATGTTCTCTCTGAAAGCACCGCTCAGGCCATCAATGGTGCCCGGCATCGCGAACTCCTCGAAGCGAAACGGCCTTCGCGTTCTCTTCCTTGTTTTGCAGGCTTCAATCAGAGAAGAAGCCATTGAAGGAATTGGGGATTGAGAATTTGAGACTTGAGAGTGAAGAAAATGAATTTGGAAGAAGGGGATATGAATGAGTTTGTTGTTATGGTTTTGGCGCTCGATTCCACATTTCACAGGGGCTGTTGTGTAAAGTCAGATTTGTCCTTATAAAGAGCGTAGAAATTTGAATATGGAAAAGGGTGGTTTGGTAAAGACGGAAGATTGTTGAATTACTTGAATCTGAGTTCACGCGGAACGGGGCAGGCGGGCAGCGCGTGGTTCGAGGAAGAACATTCTGGTAGCAGGGAACCGACTTCAGTTGCAGTGAGAATTACTGTTGTTCAAGTGTCAGTTAAAGATTAATGCCAACCATATTGCATTTATTTTTTGAAAATTATTCTCAAGTTTTACTTCTGCTCTCAACTTTTTAATATAGACATTATTTTTGCAACTCACATGATAAAAATAATCTACTAATGTCTGCCATATCAAGGAGTAAAAGTGAATGAGTAAAATTTGAGATTACATGTAATAAAACTCTTATTTTTTATACATTAGCTTCTCAGCTTAAGGTAAATTAATTCTAAACTTCCAGAATTCTTGTCTAAGAGTATAAAGGTAAATCACAAATCATCTAATCAATCCTCAGTTTCCACCTCTGCATGTACACTTTGTGCACAAGAGTATTAATCACCTCTGATCAATCTTTTTTTATAAGTTATAGCCTAAACTTCTGGTTTCCCTATACTATGTGTTGAACTTCATAAACCAGTTAAGATTCATAAAGGAAGAAAATTTTGAGTTGTCCAATTCATTCTAAGTTTGATTTCTTTGATTCTGATTCTTATTTTAATTTAGTGGTTAAAAAATGAAGACATTCATTAAATTTATTGAGTTTATACAATTAAATTATTCAACTAAAAATATATATAATTATAAATCAAGCACGTGAAAATATATATATATAATTTTTTTGTTTGAAGGATGCCATCAGGTTGTTACATGTAATAATTGCTTAGGATACTTTCTTTTTTGCTGGTTTTTGCTTATGCTTCATGTTAATGTTGCATTTCTTTCTTAGAATTAAAGATTAAAGATGACAAAAGAGAATGGCTAGTTCAAACTAATCAAATTGGTTTAAGTTTTGCAAAATGAAGTGGAGCCATTCCAGAACTGGGAGTAGATGCTAATTAAAATGCCAAGCAAGAAAACAATCAGAATATATACACATATTTCATGTACTGCGACTTGAGAGTTGTTTGGTGAGAGATTTAACATCTATTTAAAAAAAAAAAAAAAATTGCTCATTCCAACAAGAAGATAACAACATTACAAAACTTAACTGAATAAACAATAAAATTACAATCAACAAGAAGGGCAACCTCAGTCAATTTGATCTGATAGTTAGCTTGATAATCACAAGATTGGATCACAATAAACAAATCAAATATAAGGTTGTTCACAAACCAAGTTTTGAATATATCATAGTACAAGATCTTCATTTTGTTCTTTCCTAGAATGATGTTTCCAATCCAATCTTTCTACTGTATTATCTTAGACACATCAGTCTTTGCAATGTAACCTACAAATGCTTTAATGTTTTATATACAATCAATGCCAATTGTAATGTTGGGGAAGTTTGCGTAAACTTGTGTTCTTAAATGGATAGCAATAATGGTATATGACTTTATACAGATACAAGGGAGGGGATTTTCAGCATCTAAACTAGAATGATTACACAAACTGTGAAGGGAAACAAGTTCGGAGCAAAAATCAAGCTTCCAGAGGTTTACAGAATCCATAGTTTATATTTCCTGTGATATGTATACAGGATATCAAGAACCAGATATTGAAGAAAATTGCAGGTACCAAGTTTATATTACCAGACTTTGGAGTTCTCAGCAGACACCAACAGGTAGAAATGGAAGCAAGTAGATGGAGCCCGGAAGATTAGAATGTCATTCATCTGCTACAAACAACATAGTTTTCCAGCTTTCAATGAAGCTCAGAGGCAGATCTAAATGGAAGTTTTCCGAAACCCTTAGTTGAACATTTTCTACTATATGCACAATAAAGGATGCTGAAGAAAATAGTGTGTACCTAGATTCAAGTCATCAGGACTATTACTGAGTTTATATTTCCACTTCAGAATTCGCTGCTGAAGAGGAGCCTGGAGTATAAGTATGCCATTCATCTGCCAAGAAAACATTTATTAGTAATAGTTAGGGACATGATAATATGATATGAGTTATATCCAAGAAAAGCTTAGAGCAACATATTTAGAAAAGATTGACTGCCACTTACCATTGTGAACACGATGGATTCTGACAGTAAGGCCATCATTTCCTGAGTTTTGCTGTTCTTCTTGAATCCTTTCTGCAGAATCATAAGCAGAAGTGCTACATGCCCACAATTCAATCAACTGCAAAGTATTTATGTCCCCAATACCAATTGGAATCTCATTTAAGTGTTTGCAATATTTGAGGACAAGAGAGTGAAGGTTGGGAAAGTGAATGCTGCAAGCTTCCCACTGCTCAAGATCTGCAATATCTATCACCATGGCTTTCAGTTGATAAAACACTTCTTCCTCCGTGAGTTCCCACTCTGATCCTTCGAATGCACAATCCTTCAATTTCAGCACCTCAAGTTTTGGTAATGCACTTAGAATTGACATTTCTTTCCATGGTCGGCGGCACCCCTGCAAAGTCAGATGCTTGAGATTCGGGGGAAAAGCATCAGGCATTGGAAGCGGCCTTCGTTTAGTAAAGAAACACTTCAATGTCTCCAAGCAAGATAAGACTTTAAGATTATTTTGATGAAACAGTAATTTTTCATCACTCAGTAGCTCCCCTTCTTCTTCACGAAGTCCTAACTTCTTCAGATTAGGAAGACGTGTTAAAATTTCCTCAAAACAACTGCCGAAACTTAAATTTGTGAGTGTCTGTAGCTTTGGCAAATATAATTGAGTTCCTGGTAACCCACTCATTTCAGGAAATTGTAAGCTACAACTCTTTTTAAAATAGAGATGCCTTAATCGTTTCATCTTCCATATGTTTACTGGAAGAATTAGTCTTGCCTCATGGCAATGACGAACCAGTGTCTGTAGATGAGGAAGTAAAGGCTGTACTGGAGGAAGGTCAGCAAACGAGTGTAGTGCCAGATACCTCAGAGATTCTGAATATATAATTTCATATGGGAAATTTTTAAAAGGCTGAAAAGAGATATCCAACACTCTCAGCATTAAGGAAAACTTAATAAGAGTTTGAACTCTACCAAAGCCAAGGAAAGAATGAATAGAAGAAGAATCAGAAAGATACTCGTCACCATCCTGATCAATATCAGAACAGAAGAATGGTCGAGAAACAAAATATGGGGAAACATTGACATGCAAAAAATTCTCTCTTTTAGATTCTCTTATGCTAATATCCCGCAAGAGGTCATGCATCTTACATTTTATGACTCTGCCATCGTACCCCCTCTTTGTAGCCATAAGCAGACTTCTGCTAATAAGATCTTCCAAGTATTCCTCTGCAACTTCTTCCATAGTTTTTCCTTCAATTACCATTAAAAACCCCTCAGCAACCAACAATTTGATTATTCTTGGGACAGAAATCTCATCATCATTTTTTGGGAAAGCCCCAATATATAGGAAGCAATGTTTCAAACGCTGAGGTAGGTACTTGTAACTCAAAGCAAGCACATCCAACCATTCTTCTGAGCTTCCGTTATTTTGAAATGAACCAACGGACTTTGCAACATCCTCCCAACTCTCTGTTGTCTTGTTCATCTTAACCAAAATGCCAGCAACTACAATAATTGCAAGTGGCAATCCTTGACATTTGCCTGCAATTTGCATTCCGACATTCTCAAGTTCAAGAGGGAATGATTCTGTTCCTAACACCTTCAAAGATAGTAACTTGATACTTCGGTTCATGTTTAAGAGATGCATGTCATGAGTAAAACTCTTAGTATTGACATGGCTCGCAATGTTTGTATGCCGACTAGTGAAAATGATCCGGCTACCATTATTGTCATCTGGGAAAGATCTCTTGATGTCATTCCATGCCTCTATATCCCATATGTCATCCAGAACAATGAGATACCTTCTACCTTTCAACCTCCGGTAAAGTTGTTCTGCTAATTGCTCTTTCACTGTACAATTCATTAGTGGAATTGGAAACATTGCTCAAGATGCCAAGCAACATTTTTCTTACCTCATACCCTTGAGATACAGTTATCCAAGAACGGATATAAAAGTAATGCTCAATATAAGAATCATCATAAACTGCTCTAGTAAGAGCAGTTTTTCCAATCCCACCCATACCCACAATGGAAACAACACTCAAACTATTTGTGAATCCAATAAGTTGCTCTTTAATTTTGAACAAGTCATCATCACAGCCCACAAGGCTAGTCTCCAACTGCAAAGTCCTCCAAGAGCGACTAGAACACAAAGAATGGCCTGCAGTGAAATCGTTGGTGCATGCAGTAGAAGTAGAACACTCATATTGCCACTTCCTTTCAGTCATACAGTCAAATTCTTTTTGCATCTTGAACATCCTTGAGTGAGATTCACTGTAGATGTCTGACATCTTCTTCATCCTTGGGTGAAATTTGCTTAAGATGCATGCCATAAGTGAGCTAATCAAATAGTCAGCGTTTTGAGCCAGAACTTGTATTTGCTTTTGATCATTCATGTTCATGGGTGGATGTTCTCTGAGAAAAGCTTCCACTAAACAGACAGATGGCTTGAAATCTTGGAAATGACATTGATGGATTAGGTAGTCATCTAAACGTTCCCAAGCCTGAATTACTTCACAACCATCCACAATGTGTTGTTTTTTTATGAAACCTTGATCTGAACAGAAATTTCTCAGTGCTTCTCTAGGAAAATACAACTTATAATAACAAAGAAATTCAACATATTTCTGAGGACAATCATCTGGCTCGAATTGTAGGGAATTCAACAACTCATCCAATCTAGAAATAAGTGAAACAATATTGGGAAGTAAGCCTACCCTGTTTGCTGCCTGGAACACACTTTCCAGTGCTGCTCTATCTTGATCTGACTTATATTTAAGAAGAAAAGCACTACATCCCGAAGTGAACCTACCCAACTCAATAGGGTTGAAACGCATGCATTCATTCAATGTATTTATAAGCGAAACAACTGCGGCATAAGCCGCCATCTCTCCCTTCTGCCTCTATACCTTTTTTTTCTTTTTTCCTGAAATTGATGATCGTACCTGTAATTTCTGGATTCGATCAATATTCGACTTCAATCAAGTAATCTTTGTGACTTTTAGACCTAGCAATATATCAAGACAGACAAATACCATATTAACATTTTGGGTAATAACAGATGGCAATCAAACAATCAGACAAGATAAAGGTAAAGACCACTGAAAGAAAACAAGAAAATTACACTAAGCGATTATCTAATGGATTCCAACTAAACTAACATAGCTGCAATTAGACAAATAAACACCAACATATCTTACCCTCCTACTTGGATGATTAGAGGAATGATTGGAATTTGATTTCATCAGACTGATTCCTACCCTACCCAAATATGTCATGAAGAAAAACAGACGCAAACCAAACAGATCATACTAAAGTAGCTATGTTGACAAAGTCAGGACATGTGGAGTCTTCTGAAAGAGAGTGGATATACTAGCTCAGTGGATTCCAACAGTTAGTCATGAAGAAAAATAGTTATCTTGACAAAGTCATGACACATTGACTTTTCCCAAAGAGACAAAATTAAAAGGTCCACTTGCTAAGAAATTTTTTTCTTAGAAATAAATGCTTGCTATTATCTAGGTAGCAATTCTCATGTTACTGGTCTCACTAGGATTTCACCTCTAATGATGTTTCAGTCATATGTTACAACCAGACAACATACATTAGCAATGAAGTTTCCACGAAGATTCACCTCTTGTAGTTTTTCTACAGAGTTATTGCTTTTGAAATAATACAATAATTTTTATTATGTTTTGCATTTTGTTATTTTATGGTGGATGAGACAGTGAGTATGTATATTTATATATGTTTTATTTTGAATAGGGGCATTTTGGTTATTTAAATGATATTTTTTTTCTATTCAATTGTGCAACCAAACATAAGAATATAATTTCTCATATAATCCCGTGTTTATTCTTCTTATGAACCGAATAGTAGAATAGTATTTATATTCTACTCCTTTCTTATTCCATTCATGTTGGAATTCTATTCTATTCCCTTTATTTTTATTCTTTGAATCAAACGTCACATAAGGTAATATAACATTGTGTGAACCAAATGCCCCCTAAATGCATACGATGTGTACTATACTACTATGAACTATCTACTCCGTATGAGATAATTTTGGGTTTACAAATAAAGAAAAGAAAATATTGTGACTTGACATTATGGCCAGGGTGGATTTTAACAATAAGGCCATCATTTCCTGAATTTTGCTGTTCATCTTTAATGGAAAACAAAATCACTATTTCCATACAAACCAAACATGTTTCTTCCCCTCACACACAGCCTTTGCAGCAAAATGAAAGAAGAACAGTGGTGAAAGATAAAAATATGATGATATTCTACCTGTAAACAATCGATAATGCATATACTTAGTCAATGGCTCAATGCTGAGTGATTGGAAAGACTAAGCCTCAATGCTTTAACTCAATTTTGTCCTCTTCCTAAATGGATAACAAAAAGAGGTTATTAGAATGGGACACAATGGTGAGGACAAGAGATTGAAGGTTTGGAAAGTGAGTGCTAAAAGCTTCCCACAGCTCAAGATCTGCAATATCTATTACCATGGCTGTCAGTTGATAAAAGACCTCCTCAGTTAGCTCCCACTCTCATCCTATGAATGCACAATCCTTCAATTTGAGCACCTCAGGTTTTGGTAATGCACTTAGAACCCACATTTCTTTCCATGGTCGGCGTCACCCCTGCAAATTCAGATGCTTGAGATTCGGTGGAAAAGCATCAGGCATGGGAAGTGGCTTTTGTTTAGTAAAGAAAACCTTCAATGTCTCTAGGCAGTGTAAGACTTTGAGATTATTTAGTTGCTTATCACTCAGTCGCTCCCCTTCATCTTCACGAAGTCCTAACTTCTTCAAATTAGGAACACGGGTTAAAACTTCCTTGTGACAACTGCCAAAACTTAAATTTGAGAGAGTGTGTAGCTTTGGCAAAGATAAATGACTTCCTTTTTGTAACGCTCTCATTTCAGGAAATTTAAAGCTACAGCACTTTTTAAAATAGAGATGCCTTAATTGGTTCATCCACCATATGCATACTGGTAGAACTAGTCTTGCCTCATGGCAATGACGAACCAGTGTCCATAGATGATGAAGTAAAGACTATTTTAGGAAGGTTATCAAATGAGGCTAGTGCCAGATACCTCAGAGATCGTGAATATAAAAGTTCAAGTGGAAATTATTAAAAGGTTGAAAAGAGATATCCCTAAATGGATAATAAACTACAAAAACAGGATATTAGACTCAGGTAGAATGGTAACAAGTAAAAATTATTCAAAGCTTTCAATGAAGCTCAGAGGCAGATCTAAATGGAAGTTTTCCAAAATCCTTAGTTGAACATTTTCTACTATATGCATAATAAATAAAAGATGCTGAAGAAAATAGTGTGTACCTAGATTAAAGTCATCATGACTATTACTGAGTTTATATTTCCGCTTCAGAATTCACTGCTGAAGAGGAGCCTGGAGTATAAGTACGCCATTCATCTGCCATGAAAACATTTATTAGTAATAGTTAGGGACATGATAATATGATATGAGTTATATCCAAGAAAAGTTTGGAGCAACAAATTGAGAAAAGATTGACTGCCACTTACCATTGTGAACACGGTGGATTCTGACAGTAAGGCCATCATTTCCTGAATTTTGTTGTTCTTCTTGAATCCTCTCTGCAGAATCATAAGCAGAAGTGCTACATGCCCACAATTCAATCAACTGCAAAGTATTTATATCCCCAATACCAATTGGAATCTCATTTAAGTGTTTGCAATATTTGAGGACAAGAGAGTGAAGGTTGGGAAAGTGAATGCTGCAAGCTTCCCACTGCTCAAGATCTGCAATATCTATCACCATGGCTTTCAGTTGACAAAACACTTCTTCCTCCGTGAGTTCCCACTCTGGTCCTTCGAATGCACAATCCTTCAATTTGAGAACCTCAAGTTTTGGTAATGCACTTAGAATTGACATTTCTTTCCATGGTCGGCGGCACCCCTGCAAAGTCAGATGCTTGAGATTCGGGGGAAAAGCATCAGGCATTGGAAGTGGCCTTTGTTTAGTAAAGAAACACTTCAATGTCTCCACGCAAGATAAGACTTTGAGATTATTTAGAAGATAGAGTAATTTTTCATCACTCAGCCGCTCCCCTTCCTCTTCACGAAGTCCTAACTTCTTCAGATTAGGAAGACATGTTAAAATTACTGTTTCATCAAAATAATCTTAAAGTCTTATCTTGCTTGGAGACATTGAAGTGTTTCTTTACTAAACGAAGGCCGCTTTTGACGTAAAATTTGAGGACCTATTTGACCTAATTGACTTTTGACGTAAAATTTGAGGACCTATTTGACCCTTTTTCCATTTTTCCTTAATGCTGAGACGGTTGGATCTCTCTTTTCAGCCTTTTAAGAGATTCCCACAAATTTAACATTTTGTATTTCTAATAATAATATTATTATATGTAAATAAATAAAAAAAAACCTTAAATATGGTTTAGGTGCAAAAAATCCAAAGATGGATTAGTTAGCCAAAACCACTAAATTGGACTTCAAAAAGCCCTTCAAAAGCAACTGCAATCATTTAGATTGATCCACTCACTCTACAACTGCAGATTCTAAATTCCTGAAACGAATTATCCCACACAACATATATCGATCCGATCAATATAGATAGATATTGGATGGGTACTATGCTCCCAAAGATCATATTCTGCATTGCAGTTTTCTTGGCTGCCATTGCAGTACTACTCCTAGCACTCTTCTCACCAATCCCACACAAAAACAACCCCTCAAACTCCCCTATGCTCGCCCTCTCCCTTTACATCCAACAACCCAATATTTCCACATCTAATTCCTACACGGCCGCGCCCGCCGCAAACGCCTTGATTTTCCAGCGCCTCCTCACGGAGGGACCGGAGAACACCTCCCGAGTGGTCGGAAAAGCGCAGGGCTTCATCATCCCGCTAGAGCGATTCGCCCACTCCGCCTTTAACATCATATATCTCACCTTCCACACCGATCAATTCTCCGGCAGCCTTAGTATCCAGGCCAAGAATTTGGAACACAAACATCAAGAGGAGGAGGAGGTGGAGCTTAGCGTTGTGGGTGGGACCGGCTCGTTTGCGTTTGCTCGGGGCCTTGCGGTTTTTGCACAGACTGAGTTGCATGCAACTTTTCACGTAAAATTGCATCTGGATTTCCCAAATACAATTCCTAGATAGATTGATTTGTATTAATTTGATTTATTTGAATTTTTTTTTCTAGTTTTAATTTTAATTTGCATGGTGGATATATAGCCTTTGTTGATAGATTGGGAAGCATATATAATTTGAGGGTACGGTGTAATTTAAGTTTTGTAAAAGTATAACATAAGAATACTAATGAATCCAATAAGAGTGTCATGTTAATTGGAGAAATTTAGGAGGAGTAGTAGTGTGTAGAATTACACTTTTGTTAATCCATTCCCTTGATTATTTTGCATCTTTATTAGGATTGGGCCGTCGAAATCTATCATTGGGTCATTTCTATATGGACTTAATTGTGTAACTCTAAACCTTGGAATAGTTTATTTACTTGTTAAGCCCTTTGTATTTAAGTATGATTTACCTACCCAAATAAAAACTAAGAGACTAACTCTAATGGCCCATTTGGTTGAGAATTTCGATCTTTTACTATGTATAGTTGATTAGAAAATTATTACAAGGTTCTTCAATAAAAGAAAATTATTACAAGGCGACTTGCTAGCTAATCCTGGGAAAAGATTGTTCAAGTAGTGAAAATTAAGTTGACGATGAGCTCGTTACTTAGATCCAATTAACTCATCGAAGTATTGTCAAAGAGAAGTAGCACTATGTTGTGAAAGGCTCATATACGTACATAATATTATCTCTTATTATTTCACATTGTTGTCAAATTAATTAGCCCTTATCATACAGGCCTAACCATAACAAGTGGCCAATATTGAAATGGATGAGACAAATTTGACAAGACAATTAAAGATGATATTTGTGTTCACATGATAATGACAAATTAAATTAAATTAACTAATAATTGTAAATAATTGAAAGGTTACTAATAATACTTTTTTTTTATCTATTATAATTCTCCAAAGCTCTAATCTCACAAGTCACAAGTCGGCAACTATTCACATCTCGTCGACATTCATATACTTTTTGAATTCCTAGTACGTTCGTTCATAGAGTCAATTAATATAACTAATGAATAGTACAGTACGTAAACCACTTTTACCTACAAAGCATGGAGATCACATGCCAACTCTCAGTATTCAAAAAGAGTATGTACTGCATGCACCAATATAGGTAAGATATATGGGACAACTTAATCAAGTTATTCACTGTTGACTTTAATTATAAAGTTAAAATTTTGACTCTTAGTGATAGAGATCTATTAATATTTTTTATTTGAGCCGATCAGTTATGGGTACTATACTTACAAGTTTTTCTTGTAACCAAAAAATTAAAAAAGATGGATGATCACTTCTAAAATATTGCACCGCATTTGCTATATGATTGTACCACATCTGGATACGATTGCACCCCAAGGTCCTCCAGGCATGTTTGTGAGCTGTAGCAGTGCAACCATGTAATAGTTGTGGTGCAATCCTTCAGAAGTTTGCAGGTTCACAGGTTAAGGTTGGTTCTCGCCTGATTATGATTATATATATAATATGAAGATGTAGGCGTCCATGTGCATATACATGGAATGAACATTAATTTTGTGAGACCCAGAATCTGAGATTTGTGTTCACTTAGCTTTTGTGCCGTTGAGCTGAGGTGCCCTTTATTTTTTGTCTGCCACAATTGATTGTAAAGTATGTAGAGAACAAGACATTTTGGCATGCATAAAGCATGGCCTTATGGGGCCTCCTTCGATGACCTATATTCCTATTTCCTAAATCCTATCACACAACAGACGAAACCAGACGCCACTATCCTCCACGCTAAACATCCATTAAGACAAATCTCTATCTGCTGTTTACTTACAACATTAATAATATATACTATACATAGTACCCAACAAAGTGCGTATGTTAAAAGGATTAGTAACGAGATGGAATTAATGACATCAACCACCATGCATGTTCTGTTAACCTATTAACAAACACATGACTTCAACTAGCTAGCTAGGGGGAGTAATGTTGCATAAATTAACATTTTAGGTGATAATTTTTATAGATATTAATACAAGTAGATCTACTTTTGATTTGTCCCCAGTTAAAGTGTTCTCCATGAATTTGATATATTATACACTTTAAATTGATAATGAATGAATAAAAAAATGATTATCAATTAGAAAAATAGAGTTTGGTTATATTTTTAAATACTAGTAACTTCTGTCCGACATTGAAAAAGTATGTGAATTTATTTATACTATATAGTATAAAGACTTTCCTTGCACAATTTTCAATTAAAACATTTTAGTATTTTTTTTAGAATTGATCAAAGTTAATACATAATTATGCACACTTAACATTATATTACTTTTTTTTACCTCACGTGGATATTATATTATATCATTAAATTATACAAATAATGTAAATGCCATTGATAATGGTGCGATAATATATTATTAAAAAGTTAATGCATGACAGTTTTTGCGGAGATTTTATGCTATTTGTTGCTCCACATGCATATGCATGAGTCGCACAACAATGTGTTCCACATGATATGTGTGCAGAGCTGACCACTCTGGTCGACCACTTAGGTCGACTTCGATCTATGTCTTCAAACTATCTTAATTAACGTTAATTTACTATAATGTGTACTGTGTACACTACTACATTAAAATATTATATAATTTATGCTCTATTATGTATGTATACCATAATTTGCAAAAATGAATTAACATTTATCATTTGGGTATATTATAAGTACTTTATGAACACAAACCACGCACCTAAAATTTTAAAATGACGCATCTTAAGTATTATAACTGACACACCTTAAGTACAGAAATCATGCAACTTAAAAAGAATGCGCACCTTAAGCATAGAAACCACACACTTTAAGAAGGAAAACCATGCACTTTAAGAAAGAAAACGACACGCCTTAATTAAGTTTGACAAATACGAAAATTGACTAAATTGTCATCGCGTTTCTTTTAATCTTAGACGTTGATCTTGGCAAGATCAATGGCTCTCATCTCACCGCATGTTTCACCTGGACATATTCACCGCATTTGACATATTCAAAGTAGTTTATGCATATTTTGACCATTAAGGACGTGTTTGACCTGTCATTATATGCATTAAATGACAATATTGTTATGTATTGCAATTAATTAAATAAAATTATGAGATGGCACTATATATATACAGGTACAAAGTGGAATATCATTGATGTAGCCGCAAAAACCACCAGGCTGATGATGTACAAGTACAACCCACCAAACGTTGTTGTTATTGTTCTTTTCAGACAATGGTGGGGAACACAACTTTAACTAATCCATCTCATATATATTATATATATATTCCTCTATGTAGTAGTGAAATAAATGTGCAGTGGCTTTATTGAAATTATCAACCAATATAATTAAATTCCACCCAACAAAAAAATAATTTAAAGAGGAATATAAAACAAAAACAAAAACAAAATAATATAATTTTTTTTCTTGCTTGTGGTATATGTAGGAATTATTAGCATAGAGGAGCCCTACATGGAACACCTTTCCTCTTGTGTAGTTGCTTCTTTGGCTTTAAGGCTGAGCTTACCCAAACTTGAATTACCTCTGATGACTCTGTTAAGGAACTGCAAGACTCATTTTCAGTTGTATTTTCCTTGGAGGAGAGGTGATCAAAGTGTGAAATCTGGATCGAGATTATGTTCTCACTTTTACACTCTTTATAGATGTCGGAAACCTACATATAAATGTATATATCTTGAAATCAATAATGAATATTTAGCTTAAATATGGAGTATTTTGTATATATGCTAACATAGATATATATAGTAGCAATGTAATTAACATTAACCAAAAATGTCGTAGAAGGCTAATTTATAGGCAAGATGATCTTGTGAAGTTTAAATCCAATATCCAATTAAGAACATGGAATATTTTCCTAATCAATTAATCCTAAACTAATTATATATGCCCCAACCTTTCAAGTGAGCAATCAATATACCATGCAAAAAAGGAATTCAATCAATTTTAAATTTTCATTTTTAATTAGCTATTTACTACCTCTTATTTTATTTATTATTATTGTTTTTCAATGATCGAATCAACACAATTTAAGACAGTTGTCGTCTTTTATGGACTATGTTGGAAAACACTAACTTCGATCATTTCATAGCTCAATAATTTAAAATCTCAAAAGTTTAAAGAAATGCATTTAATAATTGGTTGGGAGGTTGGCAACTTATATGATAAGATTAGAAATGACTTATAACTAGCTAAATGTTCTTATATTCTTTTTATAGTGAATAATAATGCTCAAATTCTATTATAATAACATCAATTTTATAAATTGTTAAATAAGCTGCGCTGATCAAGCATTATAATTAACATGACACACTTATCTAGTTTGATATGTTATAATCTATACACATAAATCGGGATTAGATTGAATTGAAGTTTTAATTAAGAAAAATAATTAAGAATGAGTAGATAAAGGGAATTGAATATAATTACTTTGCATGCAATAGAGCAATAGCGATTTGGGAATTCTTGAATATGCCTCCCACATGCATCACAACACGAACCTCCTTTGGGTTTGCAGTTTTTGCTATCTTTGGATCGTGGCCGTGGATTCAAATGAACCGCCTTTTCGCCGTTGATTTTGTAGGTCTACATTAATCCATTTAATTTGTAAAAAAAATTAAAACACAATGACCAAAACAGCAATAAAATTAAATAAATGAAATAGGTTTAATTTGAATGCAAAGAGTTATAGGTAGGTGGCTAGCTAGCAAGTTGATTAATGGGTCAAAGCAAATAGTCCTTTCAAGGACTTGTCACTAAATTATATATCAAATCGTCAAACAAAAATCATCACCATATATATGTTATTCAATCATTAAAGGGCACATGGAATTTCCATTTTATGGTACACACTCTACCTAATTTCAACTTCAAATTTTAACACTGTACTAAGAATTTAATTGTTTTTTTAAATACAATTTAAAAATTCAGAAATAACGTAAAGATTAATACTTGGCTTATCAAGGATTAGTTATCAATTTTTTTTAAAAAATTCAAAATTAGGGTATATTTAAAGGGATAAAAACAAAAGGAATTGAATAAAGAATATAAAAGGATTTCAAATCATTGAAATTTGTAAGAGACGTAAATGAAATACTCCCCTATCAAAACAAAATTAGAATAAATTAACGAATTAGATGCAATTTTCGGTAATTTGAGAAAATTTAACTGAAAAAAGTATAGTAGAAATTCTAATTGAAAAAATATGAGAAAAAACTGACTTGAATATGAGAGCAATCGAGATATCTCTGGATGTCTTGTAGACGAACGACGTCCTGATAAACATACTTGCAGATTTGGAGCCAACGGTGACGAATACAATGCGACGGCGAAGCAATACAGTGCTTACAGAATCCGAGGCTACAATCAATACAGAACATATTCCTCTCGTTTTTGCGACGATCGCTGTGATCGACGCACGACCCGAAGAATTCACTCCGCAACAACGCCGTCACCCACTCCGGCTTCCTTGAGCACCCAACCTTCAATTTCAACATATTTCGTCACAAAAACAATCTTTAATTTAAAAATTAACTACAAATTCTTCAGATTAGAGAAACGAGAAGAACAGAATATTGATTCAGACCATATTGGTGAGGGAGAGAGTAGAATTAGAGAGGTGCAGGCAGTAGAGAGGAGAAAAGTAGAGATGCATGCGGAGGGGAGAAAGTGCAAAAATGGGAGAGAATGAAGTGATGGATGTGTAAGAAGAAGGAATATAATATTGCAAAATGAATAAAGTTTTAAAAAGATACAATATTTAATAAATATGGAAATTGAGATCTCTGCCCAATATTCTTAGCCACCACCGGTGTATATATACATGTCATATATGCTCAATATTATTATACAATTTCAACTTTATTATTCACTAATGTATATAAACAATATTAATTTACAATATGAATATCTAGCTAGCTATAAGTCATTATATTTCTTATCTAATAATAAATTGCCAACCTGCAAACCAATTATAATTTTATACGCGAGTGTTACACAAAAATTTGTATAAGATCCTTTAGTATGTTTTGGTTTGTCAAACAAATCTCAAAATTTGATTTTGAGCCACAGAAAATAGATTTCGCTTTTAAAATATTATCTTTTGACTAAAAAAAGATAGATTTTACTTTATGATTTATTTTAGATGTGTTATGAATTGCCTATAGTCAAATATTTTAAATTTTTAATTGAGAAGTATAGTAATAGTTGTTACTTCAAAACATATTACCTTTTGTGGCTTTTGGTTGAAAATAATATGTTTACTTTAAATATTTTATTTACTAATTCTTGGCAAGTACTTATTTTTTAATTAAAATATTTCATTTTATATTTATTGTTTAATTAACGACTTAAGTTATTTATAATTTAATATTTTATAAAAATTAATATTAATATATAACATTTATATATTTAGCAATTACAAAAGGAATGTTTAAACACACACAAAAAAACTCTTAAAATTTATTTTAAAAAATAAATAAAATAAGTAAATAAAAATAATTGGTTTAATTGAATAGAAAATAGTAAATTGGACAAGTAAATGGAATAGGGATAGTAATAGTTAACTATAAAAATCAAATCATTTATGAGATTCGTTTCACAGATACCTTATTTATGAATTATGAGATGATCTCACACAAAACTTGTTGGAAACATTCTATATGGTCGTTCATGTAAAGAAAAATGTCCTGGATTCATTTAACTATTCGCCCAAAAAATTGAATTTCATAAATTATATATTGTTTTCTTTTTCAAAAAAAGAAGAAGAAGAAGAAGAAGATAATTTAACACATCTCAAATTCATACTTATAATTCAAAAGGCTAAGAGAGGTCACAATAGAACATCACTAAAAAAAAAAAAGAATAGTAATGCACACATTCATTTAATTAATATTGAACTAGTGCGCAGATCAGATAGCAACAAAAAAATTAGTCAAATGAGTAGTTGCATTTGCTTGATCATCTTCGTAATGGTCTTCGTCCTCTTCTGATAGCATATTGTATCGAAGCAACATTACCATGATTCTATGCTTGTTTTATTTGTATCGTTTTCCTAGTAAAATTGTTATTTTTTAAAATTTTTTTGAGAGTAAATTTATACATACAATAAGTTTCTTAGTTTAAACTAGACTAATTAGAAGCCTCCATAATTCATGTTCAATAGTGTTGGAAGAGGTAATTCCGAGTCGTTCGGTTGGTCCTAAGTTTCTATCATTGCTTGCACATCGGTGCTCAATGAAATAACATCACCTTTGATTAATTTTTTGAATTTTGGATCTCTCAGTAACTTTACATGTCCTCAATGAAAATTGAATTCTCACCCTACCGCTGGAGCAAGATTGTTAAAAAAAAAATTATTTTCTTCAAATATATTGCAAAATAATTATAATCTACGGAGTATTAATTTATATACCGTATTAAAATATTTAAAAAATACAAGGAATAATAAATATAAAGAATTTTGAGATGGTGCATGGGGACCCACCATTGGAGATCTATATGCTAGAATATCTCGATCGGTCGACAAAAAGCTGGTACGTGTATGTGTACACTGCTAAATTATGTGGGCCATTATTGGCAAGGAAAGTGGAAGGGCATTATGGGGCTGTGGCCCAGCTAACGAGGACGCAGTAGATGAACGCCACGTGGCAACGGTTAGGCTTTTACTGTTGAGCACCCGCCAATCTCGGCCGTTGCTTACGGCGTAGCGGTGGCGCCGTTTTGTCGTTTGGAAACTTTTTTGACTCCGTTATTTTGCTAATTTCATGCCCATTTCTTATACATTTATTTATTTATTACTCATAATAATTCAATGGTGACAGCTATGGATGAAACCTAAAGCCGAAATTTAAGTAAAATTTAGTCAATCTTTGCTTCTTTGTTTTTATTTTCCTCCATTATTATATTTATTTATGTTCATTTATTGATTATTGCTACTTTCCCCCTGAATCAAGATTTTTATAAAATTCAGTTAACTTTTAAAAATGATAAGACTTTATAAATTTTGGTAGATTTGAAATTACTATTATAAAATTCCTTACACATTTGCAATTTTTTTACGAGTTTATAATTTTTTTTATACACCTTCACAATCGTTGTTACAAGACTTTAGGGTCATAGATTCATAGGTCGAGCCGATTTAATTAACTGCGCAAGGTAAATTTATACCACTAAATATAAATTATTTCAGTATTATTAAATATTATTTTGATAAGTGATTAATTCATAAAAGAGCTGGAAATGACACTCATAATCTTTGACATAATTTTGTCTTATTAATTTGTGGCAAAGGTAACTAAAATTGAAGACTTGTGATATTTGACTTTTTTTTTTCAAAGAAACCGAAACAGATATATTAAGAAAGCAAATTGTTCAAACAGGCCGAAGATGCATTGAATCACTCAGAGTGGGATGACTACGCCCCATCAGCTTTGGCAATTGAATGAGTTGCATAATTTTTATCTCTACGAATGAAATTTAATTGTAGGAAAAGTGTCAACGAAAAAAAAAAAACTAATGAAGACAAAATTGGCACAGTAGTGAAGCAAGGTTTGATATCATGTGTACTAAGGCTAGACTTTGATACCCAAATGTTAACTTAAAAAAATTACACCAAATAAATAAAAATAAAATAAAACTCTACACTTTGGTCCTGTTTGGTAAATAATCAGCCTATCAGCCAATTTTGGCTTATTTGATCACTATTAGTTGTTTGGTTAATAAGCTTTTTGTAACTCTAAAATACTAAAATTCAAAAGGCTACTCAAAGTAACATTTTCAATTAGCTTTTTGAGAAAAAAAATTATACCAAACAGCTATCAGCTAACAGTCAACCCAATCAGCCAACTTTTTACAATCAACTAATGTTATTAACAAATCATACCTTCTAATTCAAACAGCCAACCCAATCAACCAACAGTCATTTACCAAACAGGGTCTTTATATGATGAGTAAAGTAAAATATTGATTCTTTTTTAATCGATAAATTAATTGAGTCATATCACAAAACTTCTTTATTTTTCATGCACTGATAATGTCGGCTATAAGGTTAGAGCAATGACACAGTGCCTTTAAAATTAGGGGCTAAAATTTTTATTTTATTTTATTTTGTTTTTATGTATATGTAGGTATTTGGATTTGAGAAGTGTAAAAAAGATTGAAAGAAGTTGACTATACATGGGAATTCAAAGAAATAAAATAAAGGTATAATTAGATTGATTTTTAATACTCCGTACGAAGCATAGTGAGAAAAAGGAGTCAAAAATTATACACCAGCCAGGCAGCCAAGAGAATGTGACAAATATCCTAATTGGATTAGTGTTTTAGGTGCACTGGTTCGTGAGAAAGTTTGGAGATTAAACATTTAGTCTCTAAATTACAGAGAAATAATATTTTCCATTCATCAATTATATTGCTATCACTTCTCATCTCTGAAATGCACATTTTACAAATTATTTTTTTTATTTTATAAATTGTATGTGAAATAGTATTGTTTTAACATACTCTGATAGAACTAAGAGACGACATCATACACAACTTTGTAAATAATTGAGTTACGAAAAATGCACTGAGTATAAATAAGGATAAAACTGTCATTTAAAATTAATATAAAACAAAACAAAGAAAGGAAATTTTTTGAATGACAAGGCCAGGGAATCTATCATCAACTCTGCTATTGTGTAATAACTCACAAATTATATAGGAGAGATAAAACACATTTAAAAAACTCCAATGAGCTCGATTAAGATAATATTGGCAAGCCCGCATAGGCAGCTCATTTAGTCACGTGGGTGAAGTTTAAGAAGAAAGAACAGGGATCGAGGGACTCATTGTGCGCATTAAGCAAAGGTCTAGTCGGACTGTCGGAGCGTGGAGGGCCATTGGGATTAGGGATTCACCCTTTATGGGAAGAAAGATAATATTGACGATAATCAAATAAAAGGAATTTGGGGTGCAAAGATTTGTTATTTTTTATTTTTTTGGGGTTAAATTGGTGATGATAAATGGGTTGTGACTTTAGAGATAACTGTTTGTTTGTATGGAAGAGTTAAATGGACAGTTGTAGTAAAAGATTGAATTCAAGATTTTATGTCATTTCTCATATGTCATAATGATTATGAGTTATGACTTTATAAGAAGTTGAAAAGTTCACAGTTGAAGAAATTTAATCCCTTCATTTCCCTAAATCTCTTTCTTGTCGCCTCCTTTTATTTCCCCACTGTATGCATCACAAAACAATAATTTACAATTAATTAAATTAGTGCACAACATTTTACTGTCAAATCAATTTCTATATATATTCACTTTTGATTCTAATTTATCAAATACTTTTTTACAAACAACATAATTATTAATATTATGAACGGATCAAATCAATTATCAATTATTCACTATACAATATCTAAATGATCGAGAATAGATTATGGTATGAAATTACACGCTTTAATGCAAATAAGTAGAGGTAAATTAAGACGATCAATTTGGTCTCGACCACTCTCCACTAAACTCAACATCAATTACAACAACTCATGGCAAGTGAGTGGAGCATGATTCTCTTACTTAAAGATCACGAGTTTGATTCTTTCCAATATATAATAATCTCTTAGTCGAACCTATTGCATAGGGTTTACTTCTCCCATGTGACTTATAAGCTATTAGACATGAATATGGTTACACCTTCGGGTATATAGTGATTGGGGGTTTCTATATATCATCACCCGACCAAAAAAAACAATTACAACTCATAACTATGAGGACAAGACAATTGTACATGTCATGCCTATGCATATGAGGTTACAAGTTCCACTCCTAACGACCTTGCATAGTACATCTCGCAATTTACATTTATATAACTTTCCATGATAAAGGTTGTGGAGGTGTTTGGTGATCGATAAAGCATTACTAAAAAATAAAAAAGGGGAAGCAATATTGTAGTTATAGGAAACAAATCATATACATATATGATGAAGGGGAATATATAATGCATTTGCATGCAGTGGAAAATGAGGGTGACAGCGGTGCAAGCAAATCTTTGAAGGATTATATATATTAGTATGAGACATTATATTTAAGGATCGTAGAATCCTAATTCCTAATTCCTAATTAATTCATGGCAATCATGGAAATAATACAATGATTTTATATCCGCTAGATAGTGATAGATATGGTTCATACTCCTCGCCCCACCATTGATTTCATTCCATCAAGTTGTAAGCAGTTTTGAGTGCACAATATAATGGCCATATATATTTCTCTATTCAAATCATGCCACCAGCTTCTCTCTTTTTCTTTTTCTTTTTCTTTTTTAGAAAAAAAAATAATAAAGAAAACAGTTTACATATATAATAGCTTATCATTTTTTAATTCATTGAATAATACTTATTCAATTTTTATATTTAAAGTTAAATTAATCATATGTAAGTTTGAATCCCGAACTTGGAGAATTTTTTTTACTGTTCATGCCCTAAGGTAAATTGTAGAATGTGTCTCAACGGACTAACAAGTCTCCAAATGTTTGTATACTAATTAGTCAATAGATCTAAAATGTTTATACACTAATTTCACAATAAAGTCATATGATATCATTTAAGATAGATAATATGGCTTCTATTTGTCACCTAATAAAGTTAAAGTTGTATACAAAGGCTGGTTCCTCCCACATGGATGATTTTGATCCTTTTAATAAATTTTATTTCTTCTATAAAAAAAATAAATTTTATTCTTTCCGTTTCATGAGAAAAAAATAGTATTGTAAACGAAAATTGCAAACATTAGTTTATCCCCTAAAAGAAAAAAAAAAAGTTTTAACTGTGGAAATAAACAAATTAAAGTGATAATTATTATATCTGAACAGAATGATACTATACTTTTAGTGTTTAATTATTAATTTGGATAAAAATGACTATTTATTAACTATTGAAAATGGGATAAAATTGGTCTAATAATAAGTTGCATGCATGATGGATTCCCCCACCCCCTCCAAATTTTGCCATGCCAATAAGTTGAAAACAAAATTTGTTGTATTTAAAATTTCTATCCAAACTAATGGATTCAAAACTTTCTTTTTATTCTTTGATGCATAAAAGAATATTAACACTCATGTGTTAAGTTTAATGCTTTTGTTCAGGTTTGGTGTCGAAAAGTATACATTTGCTCTCAAATATATTAAAATATAGATTGCATTGCTTGAAAACTTTTTAGAAACCTTGTGCACTTTTTTTGTAACAAGTATAATTGTAAAAAAAAAAAAAAAAAAAAAAAAAAAAAAAAAAAAA
>NC_044929.1:140993-186284 GCF_003576645.1 Ipomoea triloba | reverse complement strand
TTAAAAAAAAAAAAAAAAAAAAAAAAAAAAAAAAAAAAGTCATTTTTAACATGTCTAGAAATCTTATAACTTATAGCAAAATCTAGCCCCATAACACTGATCACTCGAGAACTCACATTTCCAACATATATATGCAGCACGCTTGATATGAATATGAAATGCAAATAAAATGAGCATGAAAAAAAAAAAAAAAGGGAACAATTGTTTGCCCAACAAGTAATGTGTTTCTTATTTCTTCCTAGCCTCAAAATCTTTACCAATTTGGCAAAGATTTTGAAGCTTACCTGTATTGCACTACAACCTTAAGTTAGGTTCATTCTCATGGAAGCAATGTTGTAGGGTTTGGTGCTTCCCAAAAGCTTGTTTTTCTGGTTGGGAGGCATGTCATGAAACCATACCAAAAGGTGACAATCTGAGAAGGAGAATCATTCTTGTCAATTATTGTTGTGTGCGCTACCAAGATGAGGAAAGTGTTAGCAAACATCCTTGAATTGAGCTACAAATTTCTTTTCGTTTCAAATATTCTGAAAAGAAAGTAATATATGATCTCTTGGAACTAGCTCAGTTGATTCGACCAATCTCTTGCTCTAACAGCAATGCCAAAGTTTGAATCTCACTGAAAATCTACAAGGTCATTAGGAGACTTTGCCTGACCAAAAGTGATGAAACCCATTATGCAGAAATGTATAGACATGGGCTGAAAAATCTAATGTATCACCCAAAAAAAAAACGTATATGATTGAATCTATTTTGACCCATTCTAAACACAGATTAAAACGGAAGGAAGGCTTGTTGTATGAAAGTAATGAACCCAACAGGTAAAAAGTGGCAAAACTGGATCAACTTGTCCAAATTGCACTATAAATTACCAAATGAGCACAAAAAGTAACATAAAATATTCTCCTTTATCATCCCTCAGTAGTATTCTCTATCAATTATGTATATTCACAACTACCGCAGTTGATTCAAAATTTGAAGCATATACAAGATTTGGCCTTTGGCTTTGCATCAAAATCTTCCATATGCAACTATCATGTTGGTTAAGCACAAGCTCTTATATATTACCATACTACTCTGATCAGAATGCGAACTTCAAGTAACTCTCAACACCGAGGTGTTTCTTCTTTTTTTTTTTTTTCTTTTTTTTTGGTTTCCCAATCCTCATCGCCTAAGGGGACCCGTCTTGTTTGTTGATTAAGATCAGTTCTTGTGAAAGTATATAAAATAAAAAGATCAATCACTATGAAGCTTTTTCCTTCGCTGGCACCTCTTTATATACCACCTTGCATGCTTCTTCAATCCCATACCAACCAATATTTTGAGACTCAAAAGCATGATAAAGGTCAAGGCAGACAGGAGAAGAATCCAAAACAATCTCCAAGGAAGAGGATTATGTGGCAGATGAGCAGCATAAACTGGGCGTAGCACTCGAATTACCTGAAATTTAATGAGAATTTAGTTGGGGATTTCAAATTTGAGTACAACAAAGTTAAAGCAGGCTTTTCCACTCAAAAAAAAAAAAGAGATTCTGTGTATGAATGAAAATACTGACAGTCTACATGTGGTTGGTTCTAAAGCAACATATGTGCTAGTATGGTAATATTTGATTAGAATATTGAGACTGAGGGTATTTGGTAAAGCTTATTTAATTAGATAATTGGGATCATGAATTAAACGATCCACTTTAGACATGTTTGGTAATTATTATAGATTATGGAACGTAGTACAACTTTAGATTATTTTAAGCCAATACTCCATAAGTTAGATTAGATTATGGATTCACAATCCATGATCATAAACCATAATTGTAATTTGTAAATTGGAACATTATATTATATTATTATCTACAGGTTTGGAAAAGATCATGGGTTATAGACCACACAAGACCATTTAGCTTATGTATTCCAGTAATGCAAAAGTAACTAAAATTGATTATGAATTATCCACAATCAAATAAATAAGAATAATATGTAATTAGAGGTTTTACCCCAGGGGGCCTATGTATAATTGGAAAGATAGGACATAACAGTTAGAACGCATGTCAATGCAGCCCATGGATGAGAGAAAAAGGACTTACCACACAAGCTGGTGCTAGAGGAATGAAAACAAGGTTATTCTTTGCATTCTCCGGCTGGTTCCAAGTCTACAAAAGTGAATAAATCTAAGTGTTTTTTTTTTTCTTTTGGGAAAGAGATGCTCATATACTGTATTGCAATGGCTAGAAGATTGAACAATATAGAAACAATTTCTTATCACAATTAGGCAAAACAAATAATATAATATACATAATCCACCAATATAATTTTTTTGATAAATCATAAATAACGCTCAACCAATCACACTGATAATGCATGTACCTGCTTGCAAAGATCTTCAAGAAATTCTGAAAATGCCATGGGCTTTATGTTGTTGAACTTCGCAATAAAAGAATGTTTAATTATATCAATCATCATTTCACATATGTACACAACAAGGGCATTCTGCATTCAAGAGAAGGTATGAGTGTAAGTTGCACCAAGTTGCAGGGCTGCCACCTGACTTAAATGTGCAAGGAACTACATATCAAGCCACTCACATAAAGGAAACTTTGAAGCCAAGGTCCTTCAGCCTCCAGGATGTTTTGAGCTAAAACAAACAATAGAAATGCAGAAATGTGGAACCGCTCAACAGCATCTGGACAGAACAACCCCAGAGAATAAAGTAAGTATTGCACAGGTTCCAAGGCAGATATCTAAGAATCTAAACCTGATTCAGCAAAGTGCATTGCGTAATCCTACTGACAATGCAGGGCAGAACCAACAGATTTTCTGAGTAATATCAAACATAGAGGTTATCTTCTTATTCAAGCTGAATAATTTATAACTGAGGGCAAGTATCATTACCTACATATTTAAGATATAGAAGCCATTGAATTGAGCCCATGGCCTTTTGAATATATGGAAAAGGCAGACATGTGAAAGGGTAAATTTAAATCTTAATTCTTCCCCTCATTCATGTCTGATTTTCTCCACAGCCCTACTAGGAGTTTTACTGATCCTATTCATGTTCTCATTGTCAGTTGACAAGCCTAATAGGAGTAGAAACACGCCATAGCTAATGTGGCAGTTGGCATGAATACTGGAGTCAAATTTCTTATATACATGAGTTGGAAATTCTTTACAATGAGGGGGTAATGCAGAGAGTTTTGAGCATTTCCAATAGGTAACAAAGCCATCCATAAAATGGCTGAGCTAGTGACTGACAACAGAAGGTCTACTGTAATGTTAAAAACACAAAAATACTTCAGATATGTTTAATGATTTTGGGGATGACTTACCAGAATATACTAGATTGTGAACATTATCCTTACTGTATCGTTTGAACACGTTACTTTTTATCTCCGTGAAGTTGTTAGACACAAGCAATGCAAATAATGCATTGTTGTGAGCAACTATGCAAGTTGACATAGTAATGGCCTGAGCTAACAAGATGAAGGAATGAATAAGTACGAAGAGTTAAGGAACAAACGTCATAACTCGGGGTAAAATTGAGCACAAATGTGTATACAAAATCAATCACAAAAAATTTATTTATTTATTTATTTTTGAGAAACAAAGGATATTTGATGTTGTCACAGCTATGATTTCATCTGAGATGAATCTCCACAGCCAGAGTTGCATGTTTTCTGGTGAACAAGTTGCTAGATCTTCAGCAGTAGTAAATAGTGTTTGCATTACGTCTCCTCCAAAACTTTGGAAAAGCTTATCAAATATCTGTCAACAACAGCAAAATAACTATGTAATTATCTAAACTAATCAGTCAAGTTTACAAACTATAAACTACTGTTTCTAAAGGTGGTCGTCATTAATGAAAAAACAGTAAAGTTAATAGTAGTTGTTCATCAGTCATGAGCTAATAATTTACTTGGGGTATCCAAAGACTAAAAAAGAAATTACTATTTGAGGTCCTATGACAAGAATCAGAAAAGACCATGTAAGTTTGTTTTAAATAGCTACTTGAATTAGAGTAATATCCATATCCTTGACGATACCAGAAAGATCACTTTAGCTTCAATGTAATAATTATGTACTAACCATCCTATAGCATATGGATATTAATATTAATTGATAAGTAGTGAACAGCAGCTGGAATTCATTTAAAAAAAAAAACTGCTAGTCAACCAATAAAAAGAAGAAAGTAGCCTATGTTATGTAGGGAACAAGATATGTTTGACAACGGAGGAGGCAACTGCTAGTAAATGAATATTTTATCCAAAAGATAAATCGGTGTGAATGAAAGCAGAAAAGTAGAGATGTCCCTCTATGTTGTCAAGGAGCATATGGCAAATGCAATGTGGAAATATTAATGTGAATGTCTAAAAGGCAAGGAACAACACTTCAAGGTTCTTCTATAGGCAATATTGATGATGCAGTTTAATGATCCATTGATCCTGCAACACAATTGAATATGGTACTAAGCCTATATTAGGAACAGTGTGCAAGAACTTTGGGCAATGGTATAGTAAAAATTTCCTCACCTCCAGCACATTGTACACCACATAAAGCTTGATTGTCCCTTGACCACGAATCATGTGATAGATTAAGCTAATATCTGAGGAAGTAAATAGATAAAGCAAATAAGACAAAGAGGAAAGGGAGAGGGAAAGTGAATATACCCAGATGTGGGCATGAAAACTACCAAGAATAATGAGAGATTACAAATGTCACAAGGCTGAATCTCCATGTATACCTGTTTGCTGTAATAGGGTCACTCCAATAATCAGTGCAACAAAACAGCCAAAATCACAAAGCTCAGCAGTGGAAGGCCTATTTAACTGCCTGCCATAGGCAAGGTCAGGTTATTTTGCAAGTTAAATATGTCTGCATGCTGAGTCATCATAGGGACACCAGAAGACAGGAAAAAAGTGCTAAAGGGACATAGACTCTTGGAATAACCAAACCAGTTTTAATGGACTAAGTAAATCTATATGTACATTCGATATCCATTCTTTTTTAATAGATTGGTAGGCCTCTCCCTACTTCAGATGCAAAGAAATAGTATAAAGCCTTTTAGCAGAATAAGCATTAGCCTTTACAGTCTTTAACCACCTAGTCTTTTCCTTGTCACTTTGATGGTTCACGGAATGTGAGATTAATTACCCTAGGTAATAGGATTACCTCCAGGAAGGTAATGCGAGTTTACGGTAGTGTATGATTACCTTGTGTTTGGTTAAAGTTGTAGGAATGTAATGTTAACTTACTTTGGTTGGAGGTTATATTTTAGGTTGTATTACATCATTTACATAAATGCCCTTAGCCTATGTGTTTGAAATTTATGGAATTTAAAATAGTAATACCTTATAAAATAATTATTATGAATCAAAACACAAAATTAAGATGACACTAATATTGTGAATTTTAACTTGAGAAAAGAATTGTATATTTTTTGTAGGAGATTAATCCTAAAAGTAAATATTTGGCTTTAAAAATAAAGAAACTAAAACAAAAAAGGCATGGACAAAGCAAGAAATATTGGCAATGCAATGAATTGAGGGCAAATATGGAATATTGAAAAGTAATCTTGGAACACCTAAGATTTGCAAGGTAATGAGATTACCTAGGATATTACCCCATTTCCTATGTAGCAGTTGGTTTTCAGACTACTTGAACCAAACAAGGTGATATGGCATTTCCTTTCTCACATTACCAGGGTAATCTCAGATTACTTGAACCAAATGCCCCCTAAAGACATTACTCTTATTGTTGTTAACCAATAAACAACTCCTAAACTCACATATTTACATGAATATCTTCATTAGGCAACATTTTAAACATCACAAAACATATTAGACTACTCACGTCTCGCATATCACAGGTATCTCCAGCCAAGTGATTTTAGAAAGCATAAGCCCTTTCATGTTTAGCCTAGTGAATACAAAAACAAGCAGGGGCAAAAAACACACTTACGGCATGGAACAATAGTTTTCTTCAATTTAAAATAACTCAGAGTTCAGACTTTTTAAATTGAACCAAAGCATTAACCTATTTTCTTTACAGATGTTGAAGCTAGAAGCCCATGTTTTTACCCAGAAAATTTCATTTATTAGACACTTGCTAAAGGAGTGTTATCAACATGCTTATTACAATTTAAAGTATAAAGAATTAGCAAAAGAGAATAGTCCAACCTAGATTTCAAAATCTTCCAGAAGGTCGTGATGATCCTTGTTGGCATAATAGTTAGAAGTGAGAGAAACGAATCCAAGCAGACAAAAAACCCCACATTTATGAGCTGCAAAGTGATGTTTACGCCATGTAACACAGATTAGAAATCCAGATGTTATGTCTAAACAGCATGGTAAAAGATGGTCAGAAAGTGCAGGCTATAAATTATATGCAAGAAAGATATTGCTTGAGTTCAACCTTCCTTGACAGTTTAGGGCAAACAAGTTTGAGAGCAAAACAGAAACTATGATAACTTTTATATGACAGCTTTTCATATTAAGTTGTTTCTTAGCATCATTTGACTTGCATACCAGTTCACACCTCCAAGGTAGGTGGAATATAGTGTCATAAACTCTCTCCCGTTCTTTCTCATTACCAAGGCAGATTGTGTTTTTTAAAGAATTTCCGGCAGACATCTCTTCAGCTAAGAACTTCATTGGTGACTTTTCCACATGAAACTCATCTGCATAAAGTGAATGAGGAAAGCAAGTGAGGTGCAAATTCAAAGGCAAATTATTAACCCATATTTCTTTTCTTTTCTTTTCTTTTTTTGGACAAGTTGTGTTTAATTCAATTCATATCCAGAAAGAATAAAAATGAAAACCCACAACATGCAGAAGAGTGCTGTGCTTTAGACATTTACTGTTGCATTATAAACACTTAAAGTATAAGAGTAGGCATATGGTTGGTAACCCTTGTAAAGCAGAGATCAGCACTTTGTTTGGGTTAAAAAAACAACGTAGTCTTACTAGATACGTCAAAAGGTAGCAAAGTTGGTACAGGTCACAATCTGCTACAATTGAACAAGCAATCTAAAACAAAACCAAAAACCAGGCTAGAATAATATTTGCAAACATGACAATGCCTTTGTGTTATAACTGGTCTGCATGAAGCATTCTATATAACTGGTCATGTTTGCATATTAACTGTACATGCCAAAGCTTCAGATGATATTAACAATTTGGTAACTACTCTCAAATTAGTGAATAAGAGGATATCAGCAAGACTTTCAAACTATCTTTAGGTTACAGGGATCAATTATATTGGGTTTTCCATTATTTGTAAACACAATGAATGGAAAATTTCTATATCACTTGGGGTCTCCTTACAATTGGAGAACTCTAAAATAATATACTTTCCAAGGAACTTATTTCTATCCCCACTTTCATTCAACCATGGTCCATATGTTCAAAATGGTCCTAATATTCATAGGCTGCATAGAGGAAAACATTTTTTTGGCAAACATGTATCAGGGCATTAGACCCAAGCAATCCTCACAGGCATGAGATAATTGTCCTTGTTGCGTACCCAGGGAGGCCTCCACGGAGTTGAAACCTGACCTATAAGTTGGTGGTTGCACGCCTATGGGCCAACTCATAGCAACATAATACCAAACATTAAGTGAAAATAATACAGGTTCCTAATATTCATTTTGCAATCCACCAAAGGAATTTTTCACTTTGCCTAATATGCACATGAAACACTTAGCAAAGCTCAAATTGTCCAAGCATAATGCAGGATCCTTTGTCCAGTTGCAATTCGTTGGAAATGCCACACAAGGAAATAAATGAAATACATTTAAATCACACAACTATAGATCATTTCAACAACATAAGGAACTGTAATTCAGAAATACTAATATATAACAACCAATTAGCAGATGAATGTGAAAGAAACTCAGCATATAACAATACAAGAACTTACGGTTCTGATCTTCAGCCATCAATCTCTTCCAGTCCAACGAGACTTCCTTTTCCAAATTCCTCCCCACACCCCCATCCCCATTCATCATTTCCACTCTCGTCATAGGATCCACTTTCTCCACTGCGCTCCCGCCATCTCCATTGCTCTCGCTTTCCTTGCTAACTGGAAATGACGCCACTCCCTCTTCGCACGCTCCACTTAGAACCGTACTCCTCTGCCGGAGTTCGCTATACTGCGGCCCTAATATTGAGCTCACAGTACAATTACTATCAGGCACCTCCCTTGGGGACCCCGTAGCCGCTACTTCCTCACAAACTACGACACTGCTCTGCAAAAAACTGCCATTATAACGCATGCTATCGAAATTTAACGGCTCAACAGGAGAGCCACCGCGTATAGGTTCGTCCACGGTCGAATTCTCGGAAATCGGAGAATATTCAAACGCCTTCTTCTGATTCTTCTTCCTCTTTTTGCGGGTTTTTGTGTGGCTGCAGGGAGGGTTTAAAGCATCGTCTACCGGAGGCGGTCGGGGAGGATCAGATTTGGATCGGAAAAGAGCAGGGCCTGCAGTGGATAACCAGTCAAGGTCGTCGCCGTCGTCGTCGGCGGAGGCCGTGAGAATATTGAAGGATAATTTACGGCCACTTGATCTGAGAGCCATTGATCGTCGGTGACGTTGTCTGGCGTGGCGTAGTGTTGGGGACGATGACTGTGATGAGTTTTTGGGAGTGCTTTTTATTCCCTAACCCGTTACGTTTTAGTTAAAAGTAGCGATAATTGCTTCTAGACCCTTGAGATTTATGATTATTCTAAACTAATGCTTTACTCTTTTGTATATTTATGAACTCACATCATTTAGATTACGATTCCATGAACTTTTAAATTAAAATCTATATTATCAGCATTCTTCTTTTTTTTTTTTTTTTTTTTGGGGGGGGGGTGGGGGGGGGGGGTGTCCCCCATTTTATGAACTACACAGGGGTAGCAGGCTAGCAGCCGTGCTACCCAATAAAAAATATATATTTTTATATATTTTTAGGTACAATGATCTTATACTACAATTTACATCTTTAGCTACAAATTTCAATTCCTAACCAACTCTAGGGGTATTGTAGTTCTGAACCGGGTAGCATCTCCAATTGTTTATTTTGGCATCTTGTACTCTCCGACCGAATTGAAGGAGAAAAAGAATATTTTTCTCTTGCTTTGCTCTCCCTTGTTTTATGGTTGAAAAGAAGCAAAAGTCACTTTTGCTTTTCCACCTTTTCTGCAGAAATAAATAAAACAAGTGTAGTTTTTGTCATTTTCCTTTTTGTCTTCTACTACTTATTTTATTTCTCCACTTTTTCTTGTCTTTTTCCATAATTCCAATTTTTTTTCTTTCTTGAGAACCCAAACCATTTTCTTCTACTGTCACCTCCTCTCTCTTTCTTTTTTTTTTATTATTATTTATTTTTCCCATCAACCACTTTGTCTTGCCACAAATAATTAATAATAATATATGATATATGGTGAAGACTGAAGACAAAAAACACAAAACCAAATGTTTTGGCAGGAGTGCAGGAGCTTCCACTTTCGGCGCAGCATCTCTTCAGCACCATTTCCAGTCTGCTTCGTTATCATCTTCATTTGTTAGAACCGTACTCCTCTGCCGGAGTTCGCTATACTGCGGCCCTAATATTGAGCTCACAGTACAATTACTATCAGGCACCTCCCTGTGGGACCCCGTAGCCGCTACTTCCTCACAAACTACGACACTGCTCTGCAAAAAACTGCCATTATAACGCATGCTATCGAAATTTAACGGCTCAACAGGAGAGCCACCGCGTATAGGTTCGTCCACGGTCGAATTCTCGGAAATCGGAGAATATTCAAACGCCTTCTTCTGATTCTTCTTCCTCTTTTTGCGGGTTTTTGTGTGGCTGCAGGGAGGGTTTAAAGCATCGTCTACCGGAGGCGGTCGGGAGGATCAGATTTGGATCGGAAAAGAGCAGGGCCTGCAGTGGATAACCAGTCAAGGTCGTCGCCGTCGTCGTCGGCGGAGGCCGTGAGAATATTGAAGGATAATTTACGGCCACTTGATCTGAGAGCCATTGATCGTCGGTGACGTTGTCTGGCGTGGCGTAGTGTTGGGGACGATGACTGTGATGAGTTTTTGGGAGTGCTTTTTATTCCCTAACCCGTTACGTTTTAGTTAAAAGTAGCGATAATTGCTTCTAGACCCTTGAGATTTATGATTATTCTAAACTAATGCTTTACTCTTTTGTATATTTATGAACTCACATCATTTAGATTACGATTCCATGAACTTTTAAATTAAAATCTATATTATCAGCATTCTTCTTTTTTTTTTTTTTTTTGGGGGGGGGGGGGGGGAATATTATCAGCATTCAAGATAGATCAAAATGATTTTTTTTTTGAGTATGCAATATTATTAAAATCGAATTGTAGTAACTCATAAATATTAACCGAATTGGGTTCGCCCCATTAATTACGTTAGGCTTCACTTTAATTCAATTGATACATTATATTGATTATCTAGTCAATAACAAGCAATGTGATTTTATTTATCAGTCTCAAAGCAATATGTTACTCCATATAACTTTTCCAAATTCATGCTCCAAGGCCATTGCACTCCTCCAACTAGGATATTACACGTCTAAACAATGAAGGTACGGTGTTTGGAAAATGATTGATCAATAATATTTTAGTTTATGTTTACAAAATAATAATAATAATAATAATAATAATAATAATAATTTAGTTTATTTAACAATTTTAACCATTTGACAAGTCAAATAACTTAAATGAGTGTTTGATACAACTTATTGGCATAGCTAATTGGTCCCAAATAGCCAAAAATGAAAACACTACATGGAGTACAATTTTGAAAGAGCAATGTTATAAACCCCTCATGTATTTTCCCTAATAACTTCCTCTCATGAAATGACATCATCTTATTAGTAGCTAAATTTAATTTTTAATTAGTGGTGGGGTCAGCAAATTCATTGTCACGCATTGAACGAAAGTCACATCATAAGGAGGGAAAATGCGTGAGGTGAGATCAAGTTCATCACGAATCCTCGGGTTCGAGATATTTACTTGTTGGTGGACCTTGATCTCTCCACAAAGGTGCATGCATATTGGTGCCATATGTTTCGTTCATGATTTCATAGCTCATTGCAATCTATATCGCAAAAGCATAAAGAGAGAGTGCACACATGTAGAATCAATATCGATATTGCCAAACTAAGGCTTATGTTTCGTTCATGATTTCATAGCTCATCGCAATCTATATCACAAAAGCATAGAGGGAGAGTGCACACATGTAGGTCACTACATGCCATCTGAAGACAAAGTACTTGACATCAATTTCAAGTTTTTAAAGCACACAAATCATATAAAGTCCTGTACTTCCCCTATTTTCAAAAGGGATAAACTTTTCGTAACAAAAAATCCTCAAAAAAAAAATGCTAATAAATGTGGTTATCAAACATTAACAAGATACAATCACAAACTCTTCATAATCTCAATAACCCTATGTTAGGCATATTTCCCTTTAAGCAAAAATCACAAATTGAACATATAGATAGATTAACTAACTATTCACTCATATTAAACACAAAATAAAGCAAAATCACAAGTAATAAACATAAATATTATGGAGTACAAAGGAAAGAGTTAAAGAGAAGTAGATTTATCTATTGAAAATTGAATAGAAATACTGAAAATTTAAGAGTTAAATCCTTGATTTCGAGCTTCAAAAGTATTTTAGAAAAACCTTTAAAAAAGAGCTCAAATAATCATGCTTATTTAGTTTGCAGAGTACACTAGAACGGACTCACGGACCACCTGATGAATGCCCATCCATTTCCTAATAAAATGAAATTTAACTTGAATAAATAGAGCAACAATCAACTATCAATTAATTGTAAAACACTATAAATATTGACCAATAAGTAGTTGCTAGCTAGATAATCCACTATGTATAAATAGTTGCTTGTAATACTGATTACGGGGTTGAACAATTCAATCAATATATCCATTTTAAAGTTCTCTGGTCGCTATGGATGCGCAGGATCTCTTACCATATTTTCAATTCTAAATGCACAAAAGAACACTACTGCATATTGAAGCAACAATATAGCCGCCCAATCAAATAGCATTCCGTATTATTAGTAGAAGATGTTTACATTAATATAAAGAACGTATATTGATTTCTTTACTTTAATTTCTACAAGTATTTCATAGTTCATGCTATAAATAAATAAACAAATATACTCTGATCTGATCTCCTAAGGTATTAAGCAATGATCTAATGGTGTTAAGGTTCAAAATGTCCGTTTAAGATTTCTGAAATCCCCTGACTCGATACACTCTGCGTTATCCTTGTGCACATTCATCATCTTCAACAGCTCGCCCGCCTTCTCCTTCGTGGTTTCGCTACACCCGACTTGTAAGAGCAGCAAAAGCTTCTGAAACGCCCCCACTCGCAGAGCCTCAACGACCACCTTTTCATCGTACTTGCTAAGTTTCCATAGAACCGAGACTGAGAATTCCGTTGACAGCTCGGAAACTCGGTGCAGTTTCTTGACCAAAACCGGTACGGTTAGCGCGTGATTGGTGGCCGTTTCTCTCCCCGTGGCGGAGATGCAGACCCCGTCCAAAACCGCCAGCGCCTTCTCGCACACGCTCCGATCGCAATCCACGAGTTTTTCGGTTATTGTTGGTATGATTCCGAGCGAGGATACGGCGGCGGCGGATTTCTCGGGAGTGGAGGATTTGGAGATTAGATAGTAGATTGATAGTAGCGCTGCCTTGGTGGCCGCCGGACAAATTGGCTCTTTCACCAGATTGACTAACGGTTCCAGAATGAATCCGATTTCTTCGGATTTTGTTTGGTCTTTGGCTGCTAGGAGCTCTTTGAGGACCAAAACTGCGTTGGTTCGGCTCGGCAGATTGCCGTTGTTCATGAAGCATGCTAGGCAGAGGAGTGAGGAATCGGTTAAGATGTTTGCTGATCTCGACCGAGATTCAGCGTCGAGCGGCAAAATCATTGCCAATGTTGTCAAGATTTCGTCCAAAACTGAACCGTGGTCTAGGAAATTATTGTCCTTAGAGAAGGAGCTAAAGATATCCAAAAGGACTTTACCAGCGCTATTAGCAATGATACGTTTCTTATTCCTCTTGCTCTCCTCCATTGCCGTTCTGAGTTTCACCACCAATCCCCTGCACATTTCTCCGTTTAATTCATCTCCGGCGGCTTCGATCTTCGCTAGAATCTCCACCACATCTCGTGAGGCAATCGGCGCTTTAGGCGTGGCGATTCTTTCAACGCCGGAATCGGCATTCTCGACGCACCAGTCCTGAATCATCTGCCGTATGGCGTGATTCGGAACCGGGTCCGAACCGGCGAGCAGGGCTTGCTTGGTGAGAGGGCAGGTTCGGTTCCCGGCCTCTATCCACGCCTCGATGCTGTCCCGATCGTACGTGATCCCCGTCGACAACATCACCGGATCCTTCATAAGGTCCAGCGAGATCGGACACACAAAATTGGACGGAATCTTCAGCTCCCTGCCGCCATTTTTATTATCGTCGTCTTGTACATTCTGCTTCTTCCCTGATCTTCTCCTCTTCCATAATGACAACACCATTCTTGAATATTGAATCGAATGAACTACAGATTCTTTATGACAAAAAAAGTTGAAGCTAAGGTGATTTCGTTTCTGGGTTTTTGTTAGAGTTTTAGCAAAATTTATTTGAATAAGTCTTATTTATAGATGGAGAGGGATGACATTTGAAGCCACGCGGTTCATCTTTTTATTTCACTTCACCCCCTAGAGTTTCTAATAACAACATTTTAACCCCCTAATGCTCTAAATCTTACACTCATACCCCTCAATTAGACGAGGAAACCCCATAATTACTACCTGATAGTGTGTACTAGATGGAGAGGGATGACATTTGAAGCCACGTGCTTCATCTTTTAATTTCACTTCACCACCTAGAGTTTCTAATAACAACAATTGAATCCCCTAATGCTCTAAATCCTACACTCATACCCTTCAATTAGATGATGAAAACCTATTATCACTACTAATAGAGTGTACTATAGTTAACAATCTAACCAACTTGACTAGAATTACTCAATTACGACAATCATACAAAAACTTTGTCATATAAACAAAAGATCCATTTTAAGTCAAAGTTGTTCACTATAGCAATATTTGGATGAGCACGAAGTAAAGAAGAAATCAAATATTTATTTGTCATGTTATTAGTAAATTTAGGATTAAATTTCTTGTTTTGGCTAAAATTGCAAGGGCCAATGTGTAATTTTTAAAAACAACAAGGGTGCAAGTGAAATTAAAAGAGATATAATAATAATAATAGTAATTAAAAAGAAAACACACGCTGAAGAACGTGTCTCAAGAGTTTAAGAGAGGAATGGAGTTTTTGAATGTTGACCGTGTAGTGCAGTTTGAAATGGCCATTGCGTTCTTTTGGAAATGGAATAATTATATTAAATTAAATAAATTAATAAAGTATAATCAAACCAATTAATTGCGTGAGTCTGTATGACTATATCCCATCCCAATTTTTCTTTTAACTTATTTTTTCCGACAAAGAATTTGAGACTTATTTATTTGACTTTACAAAATAGTATCTTATCTATATTTGAGTTTAGGTTTATATCATTATAATTATCATGGTATATAATTACGCTATTTATGAATGTAGATAAAATGATATTGGTCCTTTTTTTTTAATCAGAAGTCTTGGATTTAAGTTTTATTTATTAATAAAAAATTAAACTTTTAGTATCAAACTCATAGAAAGCTATATTAGACAACGTATAAGTGTTTTTAAAACATCAATCCATTATTCCTAACTCATAATTACATTCTTAACCTAACATAAATGTCGGTAATTTTAACGAATTAATGAATAAGATAATATTTGATTGAACAAGTAACATTTTTTTTCATACAAATGCTCTAATAATATTACTTTCTTCCTTATGCTATGTTATATGTTGCACAAGCTAAGTGACAATAGTTTTAAAATTAGAATCTTAACTTGGGTATAGAATTGAAATAATTTCTCTTTTAAAAAAAGTTATTCGTAAGTGATACGTCTCATATTCTTTATTGATGAAAATTCAAATCAATATATAAGACCAATGTAACATATACTAATGAACTAAATTTTATAATGTAATTAAAACTTAATTAAGTTCCTAGCCATTAGTGTGTGCAGTGAGTAAACATCACACTTGTGTAGTAGTTTGTGCGACGATTTTGATCGAGAAAGTGTTGGCAAAAAAACAAACTCGTAAAATATTATATAAATATTATTGTATTGTACTTCTGTATATATGCATGTAGATTTGGACAACTACGTAAGTAGGCAGGGGCTATAGAATCAACAAGGTTGATTTTTAATTCTTGTGCATGTGTTGACGGAGAGGGCGGTCGAATGGTCGATCCGTCAACACAATGTACGAACCGGTTATTTGACTTGACGGAAGCGGCGTTTACAGAATAATATAATATGGTATGGCAGATTGAATATTTGACAAATTATGTTTGTCTAATTTCTAGGGAATAAATCATATTTATTTTAAACTAGTTTAAGTAATTTTCATATAATATAATATTACTGCATAAGAATTCATATGCTCCAATTATATTAGTTTGGAATTATGTAAATATTGTTGGTCCCGATGGAAGGGGTTACAAGTCTAGAAGAGATAAATAGACGTGTATACTATTTTTTTTATTCGAGTGATTAGAACGAAGAGTGAACTTGTTCTAATCAATCTTTCGTAAAAGAGTTTTGTAGAGGAAAATAGTAACCCTTTTAAAATTATTTTGCATGTATGTTTGATCTTATTGAAATCTTATGTTTGGTTAAGTGCTTGAATGTAAATACATAAATGTAAAGAGAGAGAGATCTATAGTGGTTCAGCTATCAACCAGCCTACTTCACTCTTCTCTAAAAATTCTTTGGAGGATTGCACCAAACCCCCGTAGTACAATAATTAGGATTTTCACAACTCTCGACTTGTTACTCCGCCTAACACCTCTTTCTACTTTTAAGTTTTACCAAGTAGAGATACAAAGGTTTTCAACAAAAGATTGTTGATCCTCCAACATGTAGACTTGGCGTTTGAATCAGATCTTCTTGTAGCCAAAGTCTTGAACTTGATCTTGAAATTTGTAGCTCGTTTCTCTCTCATTGGTCATGAATTTCTTTAGCAGTTAGTAAGCTTGAACACTTGTAAATTTTTCTCTTGATTGGTCATCACCTTCTTCAGTTTTGATTGAAGGTATTTATATGGCAATTTGATATAAATATGTTGAATGAATTTTAAACTTCCTTTAACCAATATATGGGAATTGACCAGTTGATACTTTGAAAGGTCACTTTATCATATTTTCCAACCATTTGATGTGCATGTACCTGCTCCATCATATTTTTTGCTTTGCATCTATTCTCTACGCTGTTTAAGGAAAATATCTACATTGTAATGTGTACCTAGGACTTTTACTTATCTTGGAAACATTTTGCATAAAACTTTTCACTTCTTAAGGTTTTGAACTGTTTGCTCAGAGGATGTCTCGAATTGTTCCTTTGAATGGTCAACTTTTACCTTCCGAGTTACTACTTCGCGCCTTAAGCTTTTCTTAATTTTTCGTTCGAATAGATGTCCTTACTATTCAACATATTATTAGTCGGCAAGGTTGGTCCTTCCACTCTTCGGCCGTTGCTACCTTCCGATCGTCAATACTTATATCATTTGTCTTGAACTCTGTTAGCAATTCGAATTGTAACCATTCGTACTGTTCATACTGAAGAAGATTCTACGTATAAAAAGAGTAAAAGAATTGGAGGCTAAATTTCTTAAACCTTTTGGTATTATCAAAATCTAATTTACACTTGTTACTAAGAAATATTATTTATAATTTCTAATAAAATGCACAATAAGGCCAAAAAATAGAAACTATTAACAATATTTTCCTTTGCCACACCAAACAACAATATGTCACATTTGAAAGACAGGATCAAGAGAGACTTCATTTGTATGAACATAAGACTTCCAAATGATATACTGCGAACACGTACTTAGCTTTGTAAAAACCAATAATAAATTACTTAGTTTTTCTTCCATTTTATTTTGATGTTCCTCCTGACAATTTCGAACCTAGTTGGAATTTAACACTATTAAAATCTTTTCTATAAAAGTTAAGTCTCTCTTAAAATATGCACCATTTTTGCTTTGATGATTCCACTTTCAAACTTTTTAGATTAATAGGTAATTTAAAAAAATTGTTAATACAACTGTAATGTCCGAGTATTACTCATGCGGATGTATTATTTATATTCAAATTAGTACAATACAAATACATCATGCATGAATATAACATCTTGATAGTTGCTGATATAAGGTCATAATCGTTACCCACCTATCTTGTTTGATAATTAACCCCGAGTCTTGCAATAGCATGTACCATATGCCATTTGAAAATAAAAAACATGGTCGGTCTGTATAATGCTATTCTTTCATTGGTTTCTAACATGTCATAATTGCCACAGAATACAGACATGTTTTATTTGACATTGTCCTCTCCTGGGATGCATGCACAACTCAAACAGATTCATCTTATGAAGTTTTGACTTATTCCCTGTTTGAATATTAATATGTGTGTTTTTAGCGGGACACGCTTATGGAGGTTTGGATAATGGACTCATTCTTACGCGAAAGGAACGCGCACCCATCTTCGGGCATTACTGTTCGGATTTACGTTATAACACATTTACACGTGACTTGCATTTCTTATCCAAAATGTTTGGCAGTTTACCAAATAAAGTTCTCGTCTTCCCCACAAAATATCATTTTAAAAAAATAATGTTGAGTTCGTGTTTAATTTGAAATGTTTGTTTTTTCTTAAATTGAAAAATGAAAATGAATTTTTTAATTATGTTAACAATTTCGGAAAACATCTGGGTCTCCCCCTTCCAATTGAAATTAAAAAAAAAAAAAAAAAACAATTTCGGAAAACAATTCAAAGTTGTGTTTTAAATGAAAAAAATGTGAACATTTCTTTGAGCTTATATAAGTTTGTTGAAGTCGTATCACAAATTTATAGTTGCATTAACTTCAATCTTTTCATTTTTTTCTCTAATTTTTTTATTCTTTAAAATTTTTAAAACTTAAATTAAACCTTATTTTTTTAAAATAAAAAAGTCTAATTAAGTATCTCAAATGTTCGTTTTGATACATTTGGACCTATTAGCTGACAACCATATGATATAAACCACAGTACAATTTTACTGAAGTTTGACATGTACATAGGAAAATTAAATATTATAATTAATTATTAATAAATTAAATTTTGGCTCATTGACATCTTAAAACCGAGTGCATCTCCCTCAATTTGTCTTGTTTAGACTACCGGCAAAGCTACACCTTTAATTTGGAAGAAGGTGAGAATAACGTCTTTATTTAGACTTTAACTAGACAATTTGTAAGAAATAAATTAATAATATTACATACAATTGCATATATAATCAATACTGTATGTTTTATATATAATATTTTATAGCATACATGTAATACACATTTTGCAGAAAATAAAGTAATAACATAACAAATTACATATATCATCAATATTTAAGTGTTATATAAAGAATCTTAACACATGCTGACGAGGTGGGGCCCGCCAAAGTCCGTCTTATGATGGAGCGAGCCAAAAAGCCTGCCAATACAATAGGTCTAAGGAAGGCTGGCCTGTCTTGCCTCACCTTAGGCCTACAAGTTTAGATTGAGCCCGCCAAAATTTTAAGATTGTAATTTTTGTGAACTTGTAATTTGTAATATATATATATATATATATATATATATATATAAACATGCCCAGTTGCATAAGTCTACAAACCATTAGTTCATACTGCATAAGTGATAAGTTCATAAATCAAACTCCGTAAGTGATAAGTGCATAACAAAAGTCATTAGTTCACTTCATTACATCATACAAAGTATAAACACTCCAACATTAACATCTCATTCCCCTACTACATGTCCACAAGACAAATTTGATATTGTAAAACTTATTTATTCAAATAATATTTTTTTTTATTATGCATTTAGTGAGCTAGCATGCAACAAGTTAGGTGGGGCATGCCGAAAAGCCCGCCAATAAAATAATCCTAAAATCTCAAAGCCTGCTCAGCCTTTTATGTGAGACGAGATTAGCTAACCTAACGGCCTAAACTTATTTTGACAACTCTACTTATAAATAATACAGAATACTTTATAACAAAAATGTAATAATTTATATAAAAAAAAAATTTATACTTGACACGAGAATTTTTCATATATATATTGTTAACATTATTTATAAAACAACTATAGCAATTCATGCGGCCACAATAATACGCGTGTCAGGAAAACATTAAAACTACTACACTTATATAATAAGATAAGAATCATTATTACACATAAACAACAATACATAATACGCTGCTTACTATTATTACACACGCCGTCTCGTTTCATTATTTTATACTAATCCTTTCCTACTCTTGTCAGTACCGTACACGTCAGGAAATCACACGACACTTATTCTAACCACCTTAGTACACATTAAATTACTATACCATAGTCTATACCATACCATTAAATTACTTTTATATTACACATCCACACCATTTCCGGCCTTAATTTAAGGATGCCTGTGACCAAACACGGGCCTAATAATAATAATCTAACAACAAAGCACCCTAAATTTAAGGGCGGCAGTGCTGACTTACTTCACTGTTATTCATTAAGTATAGTATCAGCAGGACCACATTACGCGGTAATGGTACACATGTTATGTAAACCCAACATCCACAAACTAAATAAATGATGTTTCATCATCTTTGTCTAGCCGCCCCACGCAACGCTTTTTAAGGTTTCAAGTCAGTTGAGCAATCGTTGTAGGCATGTTTACAACCCAAACATGGTCCAACATCCTATGAAATGCAGTGTTTGGTAAATAGTTGCTATTAGCTGATAACTGTTAGATGTTAGATGATTGGGTTAGTGAGTTTGACTAGTTGATAAAATTAGCTGATTGTAGAGAAATGTTTGGTAAATTAGTTGTTGAAAGACAGATGGCTAGTATTGAAATGCTATAAGAAATTAATACCAAGATGCAGATATCAAACATCATAGTTTAGGAAGGACTTCTAAAAGACAAAAAGTACATGGTTATAATTAACACTGTCAAGCTACAATCAAACGAACCTTCATCGTAGAATAGACAAGGAAATTCAATTCAGGGGAGAAAGATGCATCAGGGAGTAACAGAAAGAATAAATGAACCAACCTCCTAAGTTGTTGCCATCCACTTGATGGCAAATCCCGATGCCCAGCCCGGTTCTGCACGAACAGTCCTCACCGCCCGTCTGCTGATGTGAACGAATCTGCAAATCCAGACGGGCGTGTGGGTATACTCGTCTGGGTATTGTCACTGCTGCCGGGATAAGAAGATGCATCGAAGCCACTGGATTCCTCGAGAGCCTGCCACTTCTTAACTGCCTGGGGCAAGCTGAGGAAAAAGTCGATTCCATATATGTCATCCTCGTTGGGCTCCGAGGGTTTCCAGAGCTCAGCAAGAGACGAAAGAACATTGACCGCGTGCCCCATATCAGGTCTCTGATGGGGATCCCTCGCGCAGCAGTGACCAGCCAACTCAGCAACGGTTCGTACACTGGCTAGGGTTTCTTCATTTAGATCAATTGTAGGGTCAATTGCCTTTCTAAATTGTTCCTCGTCGACCCACATTCTTCGGAACCATGGTACAAGATGCATGCTCTCCTCGGGCTGAGTTTCATCTAGAGCTTTCCTTCCGGTAATTATCTCCATCAGGATGACTCCAAAGCTAAATACGTCAATTTTGGTAGTTACTCGGCCCGTAACTGCCCAATTAGACACAAAAAAACATAATAAATTTTGTATCCATTGTAAAAGTTCTTGGAACAACACTTATGCCAATGGTGATAGACTTGTGATGTTAACATCTAGCAAGCAAATTTAAACTAAACTACAAAAAACAGATGCGAAATAAGTTGTCAGAACTGCTAGTTTTCATAAGCCAACAAAATGGTAGGCAAGAACTGCTAATCTATTATAACCTTACAATTAAAACTAATATTAGTAATATGAAACAGAATATTGTTTGAAGATATTAAGGATGCTTTTTTCCTGTAAAATTTATGCTCAAACACCACATGCTATTAAAGATAAAATAAAATAAAATAACTAAATCTCGTAAAAGACTTACCAGCATATTCTGGTGCAAGATAACCAAAGGTTCCAGCTAACCTTGTAACAATTGAAGCTTTCCCATCAGGAGCGAGTCGAACGAGTCCAAAATCAGCAACTTTAGCCCTCATATCGTCTCCCAGAAGAATATTCGATGGCTTAAGATCTCTATGAATGAAGCTTTGTTGGGCTAAGCCGTGCAAATATTCGACACCTCTAGCCACATCGAGTGCAATTGTTATCCTTTTCATCCATTCGAGCGGTTTCAATCCTTCTTTTTTCCAGTCAAAGAGATACCGGCTAAGTGTCCCCTGAGGCATGTACTCGTAGACAAGGAGCTTCTCGTTTCCATCCAAGCAATAACCGAGAAGCGCAACCAAATGCCTATGGCGCACTTTTGTAAGGACAGCAATCTCGGATTTGAACTCGTCCAAACCCTTATCGCCCATCACCCCGGATTCCATCCTCTTAACAGCAATTTTTGTTCCATCATGTAATTCACCGCCATAAACAGTACCGAATCCACCTCTTCCAAGTATATTATCTTCACTGAAGTTGTTAGTAACATTCTTCAAAACCTGAATCGAGATCATCATGCTGCCCGACTCAATAATATGAACATCGCTAGGTCCACTACTTCCATGGCTATAAGTTTCGCTTATTCCTCCAGTAGCACTCGAGCCAGCAATTGTAATCTTAACAGCATCATGTTCTGACCCTGAATGGCGAGGATGAATAACCATCGTATGTGGACTCTGCACTCTACCCGACCGCTTCCTCTTCGTTCGATACAAGCAAAAGACAAACAGCCCAGCCAAAGCAGCTACACCACACGCACCACCAACCACCACGCCAACAATCGCTCCAGTCGAGGATTTCTTACCACCGCCCCCTCCTCCCGATGTTCCTCCACCTCCACCGGGAGAATTAGGAGTACCACCGGGAGATGGTACCACGGGAGGAGGACCGTCTTTACCTATATTGACATTTCCATCTGTTATCACTTTCACATTACTATTAAACGTCGGGACTTTACCATACAGCTGATTATTCGAAACATCCAATAACTTAAGCTGATTCAAGGAGGTAAGCTGCTCAGGAATATTCCCAGTGAGATCATTATTCGACAGAATCAGCCTCTGCAGCGTCGTGATAGATGAAAAGTTAGGCGAAATCGTCCCTGTAAGCCCCAGTTTCTGAAAATTCACAACCGAAATCCCTCCATTATCACACGTTATACCCCTCCACGGAGTACAAGGATCGTTGCCTTTCCAATCCTTCGCGAACTGGATAGGGTATCCAACATCCTTAGCCACAGCCAACAATATGTTAACATTTGTGTCACAACCTTTACCTGCCTGAGACAAACAAAAACTATTAGTGTTGGCCACAACATCAGCCTGAACAGTGTCTGGAAACTGGGGAGTTGGCCCTTGAAGCATATTATTAGTCAAGTTCACAACTTTCAAAGAACTGAGCTTTGTCAATGAATCCGGGACCGGGCCGGTAAGACTATTGTCTCTCACACTGAAATCTTGCAAGGAATTGAGCCCGGATAGGTCTGGAATTGGACCGGAGAATGAGTTTGAGTGTAACCAAACTTGGGTAAGAGCTGTCATGTTTTGCAAAACAGCTATGGAGCCATTTAGGCTAGAAGAATCACCCTTTTGACCGTTTAGCCATAAAGTCTGCAAAGAAGAGCCGGAAAAGCTAGGGGGTAACGGCCCAGATAAAGAATTGAAGGAGAGACGCAGATCTGTTAAGCTAGGGAAATTACTGGAAATGAAAATATCAGGCATAGTCCCGGAAATGCTGCAATTGATAGCAGAGAAGCTCCGGAGAGGTGAAGCGTCCTTTAGGCTTTCCGGGAACGGCCAAGGAGAAAAAGGATTGTTGTCTAGAGAAACCGTTTCCAAGGAAGTCATACCGGCGAAGAAATTGGGGGGAATTGAAGTGAAGGCGTTGCCGTTCAATAGGATCCTCTGAAGCGAGGCTAACCCGGAAAGATTAGGCAGAGCTCCGGTGAGCCCATTCTCCATCACTTCGAAAATCGTTAAGGCGGAGAGGTTTCCGAGATTAGGCGGAAGAGAGCCGGTGAGGCCTTGTTTCCCAACTTGGATCTTCGTAACCCGGTCGCCGGCGCACTCCACCTGCCTCCACTTACACGGGTCCGGGTCATCCCACTTAAGCGACGCCGGCGGGTTGATACTCTTCTTCAACTCCTGCATTACCCCGGCGTCCGGCGACTGTGACTTCGCCGTCACAGCAACTAAAAACAGAAAAAACAACAAACCCACAGATCTTGAAGCCAAACTAGAGATACCCAGATAGAGTTTCTTCATCTCCCCGGCGAAATTCAAGAGAATTCAGAAGAAAAACGACAGTTTCGACTCGAATTATATTATACACCAAACATGAACAAATTTACACTTAAAAAAAACTCTGGTCTCTGGACCGAACCATCCCAATAGTGGCACAAGGATAAAGACTGGGTGCGAATTAAAGAAAGAGGAGAAGAGAGAGAATTTTGAGGCGGCAGATTGAACGGCGGAGATGGAGGAATAGAGAGAGAGCAAAAAGGTAAGATTTTTAATAAATGGAATTTCTTTTTTTGGGGTGCGAAAAGAGGAAGGAAAGTGAGTGCTGGGGGTGAGTTGGCTTATAGAGCCTTCACTTTCCATTACAGGGATTTTGGCTATCCAGGGAGAAGATGAGGTGAAAATAGGATACAGTTGGCACATGCGTGTGGGGCCCTGGTGGGCCCACATTAATTCAGCAGCTGCCGCAGTCAAAGCACTAATCCCACAATTTGATTTACAGAATTCATGTTCATAATATACAAATTGCATAGTTAAAGACTCATAAACACTTAATATAATGTACCAAATTTATATTCATAATGCACAAAATTAATATTCGTTATATCATATTTATGTGTACGTGTATTATGAAATCGTGTGCATTACAAATTTAATTTCAGTGTATTGGATTAAAAATTGTGGACACTGATCGACCGTATAAGGATTGCACTAGTGCTTACTAGGCGAACTGGCTAAGGATGTCCTGTCGTTTTGCTTCAATTACCACATTCTTGGGATTTATGCTATCCAATTTTTGCATCCAAACTTTATATGCTCCCTATTTGTTCTTCTTTATCATTTAGAAGAATATATTTGTTTTTATCATTATTATTTATCTCACTTTATGCCTTTGTTTTCCATCTATAATTTCATGGAATACAATAATACTATTTAGAAATATTTTATTAATTATTATAGAAACATTCCTATTGAATGCATAAGAAGATTTTTATCCCATTATTACAAAAATTCAAAATTTACATTCACTGTATGTATTAAATAAGCATTTGACCATTACGTGTTGGATGACTTGGATCAGGTCTCAATCATAGAAAAAATATTATATGTTTTCAAAAAAAAAAATATTATAATTTATTTTATTTTAATGGCAATCATATATAATTAATTTAATTATTGTTTATATTTTAAATAAATTTCAATGAATGTTAAATCGTGTGTGTATAATGCATATATTATTTGCGTATATATTATTTGAAGTATAATTTTTAATTATTTATATTTATCAATGTTTTAAAATTGTATTTATACCTATTACCACCCATTTAAAATTGTAACTGGGATTTCATGGTTAAAATTGATAAAAACAAAAATTTGAAAATTAAAATTGATGAATATTTTAAAATTGATGAATATAGTTGACTTGCTTTATGGAAAAGTTTGTTGTGGACATAGGTGGGTAAAAAGTAAAAAACATATCAGTAGAGATGGGTTTAATTGGTGAAGCTATGGCGATGAAGAATGAAGTTTAAAGTAAAGTTAGCGACGATACTCTTTGCACCCCTTGATTGGGGTATCTAATGAGTAAGTAGGTGGGAATTATAGGTTTATTGTTTATGTTTTTCTTTTCTTTAGATTTGGTTTCTTGAACTTGTATGATTTAGGTTTCTTGAACTTAAATATAAAAGTTTCCTAAATTATTTTTAAATATATGTATTTCACTGGTTAAAAATAAATAATTAGTAAAAAATTTAACGAGAAACAAGTAAAGTTAAATCTCATTATGTCAGCATTGACTTACAACGTAGAAATCTTTTATTTTGCAATACGTGTTGACTCAAATTTACGTTTTATCACTCGTAAATGAGTCAAGATTATCTGTTAATGTTCAATTTCCAATACTACCGACTATGTTTGACTATGCTTAGTTTATATTTCAATTTAGCTTTATATTCATTTTGGAATTAATTCGAACTCATGAAATTTTGTTTCTACATATAGTATTCAACATCTCACCACTACTAGTGTAAGATTAATTCATATTCTACCCAATATGAATATGCACGGTCTTACAGTTACATTAGCATTTTGTTTATCATCTAACTTCAAATGATTAAATTATTTAAGTAAAATTATTTTGATATTCATTTCAATTGAAATAAGGATAATTTTGCAGAAAGCACTAGTCAAGAATTTGGGAGGCGCATAGCGCTTAGGCGACCGAGTAATTCGAGTATATTATATCCACTTTTCTTACTCAGGCTAGGAGTTGTTAAACTGTTATAATTCTCAAACTAGTCAAATGCATATGTTAAATGATTAGTTGAGTACATGATTGAGTAATATAAAAGAGGAGCAGCCGAGCAGACAAAAAAAATTAAAAAATTAAAAATCACTCGGTTGAGTTAGGGGCCCAACACGGCACCTAGAATGCCTAGGTGGTCGACTAAAAGCCGCTTAAAGTTAAAATCGTCTTCGCCTAGTGGCGCCTAGCGCCTAATCAGTGTCAAGGGAGCCGCCTAGACTTATTTTTACAACAATAATATATTACTCTATACTTTCATTTTTACGAGCTCATTGCTTAAACTCATATTGCAATTATAACTCTGCTAAATTCATATATTATATTCCTTTTTAACAAAAAGAATCAAAAGTTTTCCCTTTTTTTTTAATGAATAAACAAAGGATAAAATATGCGAATATCTATTTATTGATTTAATGTTGGTATATTCCTTTTATAAGAATATGGATTTTGTGGTTTCTGTTCGTTGAGTGCAAAAATGAAAGACTATGTAGGTTCTTTGGAGCTGTATGTCACTAAGACGGATAAGGCATACCATTTTTTTTTTCTTTTGGGTTTAAAAAGAAAGACTGACTATTTGTCAATAAAACTTATTAATTAATAAATAATATAATTTACTCTTATAATAATCGTTAGTCCAAGTCATTATGCACAGTTCGACCGAATAAATTATCATTGATCAATTGTCGCATCTTAAAATTTGGAGATCTATTTCTCTCATGCATGCTTCACGCCTTCATACTATATAATTTGTATGAATCATAGTCATACCTTAGGCGTTGTTATTGTTGCACAAGATATGATAAATCACATTAATTCCGTCGAGTTTACTCATTTTGTCAAAGTGATTATTGTATTATTACTAGCAGAATGTATCCTCAATGCAAATAACATCTCACTATTTAGGATCTATTTTATAGCAAATTTAGATGCTATTATATTATTTTGTGCTTGATCTCCCCAAACATTTAACAATATATTTCCTAATATATTTAGGCATTAAAACTTAGCTAGTACGTAATTGTGATTGATAAACTTGTCACCGTACCGGGAGATCTTCCAAACGCATTATTATAATTAAAAATTTTGTTGTAAATGCATGGCATTATAAATTAGTAAATGTGGTTTGTCCCATGACATTATAAGTTACACACTTAAAAATTTGTTTCAATTGGCAGGGTGCGGGTTTGATTTGAGTTTCATTTATCCTCTCATGAATTTAGAGACAAGTTTATTGGATAAAGAATATAGACCAACTCAAAATTTGAGATATTTTAGAAAGCACATGCCTTACCATTTGCCAATCAGACATGAAGACCTATCCCAAATAAAATAACAGTTTGGTTGGACTCCAAAACTATACGGTACGTAAAAGAGTGAGACACCAATTTGGCAAATGCTGTACGTACACCTTTTTATAAAATTTAATTAATTAATGTTCACGTTAAGTAACTTAACTTGTCTTGCTCGCTCTTTGATACCCAGGCAAGGTATCTGTTTTGGTATGAGAAAGGGAGAGTTGGCAACAACCCATTTCATATTGACATTTAAAAATTAATTGTATCCCAGAATTCTCACTGTTCATATATCATGAAGACTTGATGGAGACGTTTAATTACTAATCGAACCATTACTTTTTGTTGCTTTTAAGTATACGTACTTATTTGGTTATAAGGGTTCACATGCATGATGAGTTGCTTCCCTTTCATTCTTGTTTTTGTATACACTCTGTTAAGTATGTCGAAAACATTAAACATCACATGTGCATTACAACAAGGATTTACATTTCTCATCCTTTGTTTTCATTTTATTTTTTAAAATATATTTAATAAGCTAAGGGAAGTAAATAGTTTTTTCAAACTTAAATTTATTATTTAAAAGATTTTGCAATTTATCATCAAAATATATCCATCCATACCCTCAACACCTTTTTTTTGGCTCCATTTATGATTGTATATGTTTAAAAAACAAGTACAGAGTAAATATTAATTGAAAGTGAAAATGCTACAAAATAAGAGAGAGTATAATATACATTAACACAAAACATAAGAAAATATATATATATATATATATATATATACGGTTTTCATCAAGCACAATTCAATTAATTAATTCATAATGGCCAATGAATGTATGTCACGTTATGAGAAAAATATTAGAGGTGAAATATAGAAGGGAAAGAAAGCATTTTCTGTCGACATAACAAAGAAGCATTCTATATTTTCTATGTAAAAAAAAGATTAATTTGAGAAAAAAATAACATTTATAATTATTGAACTATAATAAAATTGGAACGGTCAAAACCGACCCAACCCGATAAATTGAGCCCATTTAACCAGTATTTTGAACGAATTGGGTCGGAAAACTCCAACTCGGCCCATTTAATCCGTGTTGGATAGGATTAAGCAGGTTGAACCCAGGTTACCCGGCCCATATATATATAAATATAAAACAAAAAACAAAAACCTCAAACCCCTAAAAAAAAATAAAAAATTCAAATCCCTAAACCCCTAATTCACTCCTTATTCCTTAACCTACGAGTCTGCGACCAGCGAGACGGAGCAACCTCAACTCCTCAACCTGCGACTGCCGACGCTGAGTCTCTGACCGACGGGCTACGGCGGCGAACTCCGGTTCTCGGCCTCTCGGACCGCTGCTCCTCGCCTCCACTGGACCACTGCTACTGACCAGGTAATTTTTTATTTTTTAGTAATTTATTTTTTGGTTGTTGAATCTTGCTGGATGCATTATGGTTGATTTGTTGTTGTTGTTGAGTGTTGACTTGCTATTAGCCTGTGAATCTGTGTTTTGGATATCCTGTTTGCAAGACGAACCTTAAATTAGTTCAATTTGTAACGAAAAGCTTAGTCTGTGGATTGAAGAAAGAGAGGTGAAAGATGCAGCACGATGAGGTCATATGGCAAGTTATCAGACACAAACACTGCAGCTTCATGGCAAAGTTAGCTTCTTTTCTATTTTCCAGCTTCTCATTTTGTTGGCATATATTGTTGTCCTGATTTTATGAGCTCTGATTCTGTCTGAAATGCTTTATCATAGACTTGAAACGGGGATATTTTGCCGGAATCCATATAATGTCACTGGCGTTTGCAACCGGAGCTCGTGCCCTCTTGCTAATAGTCGCTATGCCACAATAAGGGATCATGATGGTAAGGAAAAATACTAACCCTGTTACCCTTAATATTCTTCTTGATTAGCTGCCAGTTATCATCTCAAGTTTCTTTAGCTAATTTTTTATAGTTCAGTGCTTCAATTTTGGCAATGTTTGGAGAAGTTTACCATTTTTATTTGGTTGGTCATGCTCATTGCTGTTTGTATAGTTCTCACATGAGAGTTAAGAAACAAACTATCATTATTTATGAGCTCTAAGAATAATTTAGGCATCAGCCGATTGATTTTACTTTGGCTTGAACATATAAATAGATGTTTGTTTCAACTTTTATAGTTTTCTCCTCTTGGAATGTTTAGCAGACTGTTTCTATTTATATTATTATATAAAATTTCTTAATGTTGGCACTTAAGAATCATCTTGAATGTTCGAATCATGGAGCATTTATTTGATTTCTGCTAATGAATTGTCTCATTTGATTTTCTGAATAATTATGTCATGGGAGAAATTGGATTTTGCTAATCTTGTTTTATACTATTGATGCCAATGATGCTGAATGATGATATTCTTTTTTTTTTCCTTAATTTCTTGTTTCCCAGGAGTATTTTATTTATACATGAAAACAATAGAAAGGGCTCACATGCCAAACAAGTTGTGGGAAAGAGTTAAACTGCCCAGAAATTATGAAAAGGCTCTTGAAATAATCGATAAACATTTGGTAATTGAAAATCATGTTTACTGGTATTCTTTTATTGAAATTTCTACTTGTATTTTATTATTACCTACAAACTATTAACTATATTTTTCCCTCTCCTTCTATCTTGCCTGATATTTTTCAAAAGACGTACTGGCCAAAGCTCCTTGTACACAAGACAAAACAAAGATTAACTAAAATGACTCAGATGCGCATACGGATGAGGAAGCTTGCTTTAAAAACACGGTTAGTAGCCCCCTCTCTGTGTGCATGTTTGTCTAATTATGTTGTCATGTGTCTGGTTTTATTTAAATCCTATTTTGCTTTGAACTCTTTTAAGCCGTGAACTTTAGAGTAACTAGAAACTGCATGACCTTTGCATTTGTCCTCTCATCTTTGTTTTGGGATTGTCATGAAAAAAATTATGCTGCTATTCTAACAGTTAAACTTTCTGCTTGGTTACTAATTCACATGAAATGTAGGGTATATTGAGCTTACTTTACTAGTTTGAGGGCTAAAAATTCTATTTTCTGATAGTGTCATTGCTTACGTGAACATTTTTTTGTTTTTTGTTTCTAGAGAGAAGATAATGACTACGCCTAGAAAAGAGAGGAAGAGAGAGGCTCGTAGAGAACAGAAGGCAGAACAAGCAGCTGTTCTTGATAAGGTAGTACTTTTTATTTTTACCGTTTTATTGCCTCTTTTCTTTCTTTTTTTTTTTTTTTTTGTGCTGAACATCTTTGTATTTCTGTTACTCATGTCATTTACTGTTCTGCAGAGTATAGAAAAGGAATTGCTGGAACGCCTCAAAAGAGGAGTTTATCCTGGCGAGATAGTCAATATTATCCCTGTTGCCAAGTACAATGAAATTCTTGATAAAGAAGCCATTGCCGAAGAGGAAGACGAAGATGAAGAGGTCTACTCTTCTCAACCCCCCACCCCCACCACCACCACACTTACACACACAAAAAAAGCCTCATCCTTTTCCTTTATTTCTTAGGGGTATTATTATGCTGTTCCTATACAAGTTGGTTAGGTCATAGTTCTCACCTTTTTTTGTCAATAATTCATGTAAACAGGAACATGAGATAGAGTATGTTGAAGGATATGAAGAATTAGAAGAGGAGGATGATATGGAAGATTTTGGTGGTTTAGCAATTGAGAATGCTGGTGCAGCAGATGATGATGGTAAAGCAAATGGATTCCTCTTGCCATTACTTTCATTTAAGAGTCCTTATCCATATAATACCTTCTATATTTTAATAGACATAGATGAAATACAATAATGTGGGTGTCAATGAAATACCGAGTCAATTTACCAAAAATGGAACTTTATTGTTCATTGCCATATCTGGGTCCTATGGTTTTATTGTCTAACCATAGTACTATTTTGCTGATGGAACTTCTCCAAGCTGTTGTCTATGGTATGATGCGTTTAAGCCTGTGTAGATGGGTGTGCATATTCTAAGAAAGTTTGCATGTGTTTAATTTGGCAGATGAGGTGGACAGTGATGATGAAGAGACTGTTGTAATTCATCGAAAGAGGAATAAGAAAGAGTCTGGCTTAGGTTCAAGAAAGCATGGGAGAGATGAACCGAGTGTCAAAGCTAAGAAGAAAGCAAAAGTACTTGTGGAGGTAAAACACACATCAACTTCATTCATTCTTATGTCCTTCGTTTTTCCCATGCAACCCTCTTATCTGGTTTTCTTTTCCCTGCTAGGTTGAGCATGAAGATGGAGGTGAAAGACAAACTGCAGTCCAATGAAAGAATGTATGTGTTTTTTATAATCATCGTACTTGCCAGAAATTAAGGTGGTTCGTATCCAAGTTATACCCAGTTGTTTGTCTGACTTTGTTGAGTAGCTAGCAATATGATGGTTAGAAGAGTTGTCCCAGAAGATGTATCTGGTCATTTTTGTTCTCTTCCAGTCTTCCAGATAATGAGATTTTGTTCCCTTAGTTTCTGTTTATTTTCAGTTTAGCTGAAGTTTATTAGTATTTGCTAATTGTTTCCATCCTTATTGATCAACGGATTGAACAGAGATCTTTCAGTTTCTTGAATGCAAGTGTAAAATGAGTTACTGAAATATGCTTACAAGGGAATGAGGGTTGACACTCTTCAATTATTTGCATATTTTTGCTATTTCTTCACATTGCATTATGAGAGTCGTATTATAATTTTTATAAGCTTCCCCTGGTGTACCGATGTGGGATTTATCAACCTCCTCTGCCATTAGGCCCATTACTACTTCCAACCTCCTACGGCTAGTGCGAACTTCTTGTTTTCAAAATCTGAAAAAAGAATTGAAGAAACAAAAATATCATTTCTTTACTGAAAAAGAGTCTAAAATATGATAATTTTACATGTTAAATGGCCAAAGCGGTAGTCTGAAAGACTGAAACTGAATTTGGAATTATCACAAAAGACAATGGACTACCATCGAATTAACTCTTAGTAACTCCAGTATTATATATTAAAGAAGATTAATGATTAAAAATAGATTGTTGTAATATTATATTGTAGTGTTGGAGTGAGAGTGACATGGTGTATATCTTAGAGAATAATTTCTACACAAAATTCCAAACTTTGTTTTGGAAATTATATATTCCAGAAACGGATATGGTCTGATGTGTTCAATGCTTTTATGAATAATTGAAGTGAGAGAGGGGAAAGGAGGAGTAGATGTTGATCATGTATGCACAAAAGAATGAAAAGATTGGTGTTTATGTTGTTGTTCCGATTTTATTTATTTTTAATAAGAAAGTATTATAAAAGAAAAATGAGAAAATAGGAATAATGCTTTTAAGTTGAGAGTTTCACCTTTATGAAGTACAAGAATGTAGTCAGGTTTTGAAATTAGTGGTAATGATTTTTATTTTTTTATTTTTGGGTTTAATATTGATATTGTAAGACATCATATAAAATATTTTTGAAAATTTTTTAATACCTTATTGTACCATGCATACTTCTATTTGGTATGCTTATACTTAATTGCTTTTAATATTTTTAATAAAGCAAGATGTATAACTCTAACAAGTGCAAAACCATAACCATAGTAAAGGTTGTCAAATTTTATATGATCATTTCATAAACTTTTGTATTATCAAACACCAATCTTCATGTTATATAGAGGAAGTGAGACTCTAAACTTGTATCTTTAGTCAATGAGACAAAATCATATACTTAAATTAATAAATTGTAATTATAAATTTATTCCTCATTAATTAAAAATTAGAATCATATTAACTATCTTACTTTTCCTCCTCTTCTCCACTCTCTCTAATCTCTATAGAGGGGGGAAAGATTTATAGGCCCTGTTTGGTAAATGGCTGTTAGCTGTTTGGGTTAGAAGTATGATTTTTTGATAACATTAGCTGATTGTAGAAAGTCGGTTGGTAAATTAGCTGATAGCTGATAGTTGTTTGATATAATTTATTTTCTCAAAAAGTTAATTGAAAAGGCTGCTTTGAGTAGACTTTTCAATTTTAGTATTTTGGAGTTACAAAATGCTTATTAACCCAACAATTAATAGTGGCCAAATAAGCCAAAATTCAATCGTTATACCCTGCACCACGGTGCACATAGCAATGTGTACCACATACGTAAAACGACGTCGTTTCGGTGTTAGTGGACGCGGACGCGGACGCAGACGCGAATGACTCCAGGGAATTCATTATCTATAATACACAGAATGTTTGCCCAGAATACACAGAATATTGACACAAAATACACAGAACACATCCTCCTAACATTCGAATGCACAAACACATCACAACTTGTGTTAATAACATGAATACACAGAACATTGACACAACATACACAGAACTCATCCTCCTAAACATTCGAATGAACAAACAAATCACAACATGTGTTACTAACATGAATACACATAACGGTTGCCTAGAATACACAGAACGGTTGCCTAGAATACACAGAATGATTGCCTGGAATACACATAATATTAACATAAATACAGAGACCGGCCGAAACGAGAAACATGATTTCCAAAAAACGGACGATTAGTTTACAATGCTCAAAACGACGTCGTTTAGGTACGTAGTGCACATTGCTATATGCACCATGATGCACGGTATAATTTGCCGCCAAAATTAACTGATAGGCTGATTATTTATCAAACAGGGCCATAGTCTCAACTCTCATGTATATAATCATTGTGATCTGTTAATAATTGCTAATAATTGAAGTGGGAGAGTGAGTAGAAGTATAATATTAATAAACATTGGAGCATTTTCACGTGTTCTAAAAAGCCATGCATGAATGTAAGAGTGGGATTTAAAAGTTAGAAAAAAAGTTTTAAAATATCAATTAAACAATAACTAGTTAATTTAATAATTAAGAATAAGACAAATTAAATTAGATAAAAAAAAAAGATATATTTTATTACAAAGAATGAAAAAGAAAAAAGATGATTATATTGTTGGGGTAATATATATATATATATATATATATTCCATCTCTTTACTTTATGAACAATCTAAACTGATTTTTCTTGTGGTTATGGGCGAGAGTATCGCAAATTTGGAGTGAATCCCCATCAAATAGAAGAAGAAGACGACCCCAGCCTATCATCGACTTTATTTTATTATTCATTATTTGTTCAATTTAAAATGGAAGAGTCATATACATGATGTAGAAAAGATATGATAGCTAGTGAGTGTATGTAATATGCAATAACTCACATTTAAGCTAAACAACAACAAAAGCTAAGATAGAATGAATACACATATAAGCAAGAAAGTAAACACGAAATATGACTCAAAGTTAGAGAATAAAATGTACTAATACAAACAAACTTATGGGATTATGAGAGAACACATAACTATATTGAGCAATTATTGAAGGAATGTAAGTAAGATTCTTTGTCTAAAAATCACTCTCGTGATTATCTAAACAAAAATTAGGTCTAGGAAACTCCTCCACTATACTGGCATATCAAAACATTTATTGCAGTTTTAGTTTGACAGCTTAATAAGAAAAAATGACAGATTAAATGATATAAATAATTTTATTTTTATGGGTACAATAATTTGAATGTAAATACTGTATTATGCAATTCAGTCAAGCGCAAATCCTTGTGGAATGACATTTACATTTACATATGGAGACGAATGCCACTAACTTTATATTAATTATTTTTAAAATATAATTGGAAATATATATTTTTAAAGTTTGCTCGTTCTGTCCTTTTCTGGAACATTATTGAAACATGTTTGTGCTGTCATTTTCCGCCAGCTCCACCCTACCCCATGCATGCATATATGCTATACTGCCTTCTTATTATGTGATGGGATGGGTTTAAAGTTTAAACAATTAAACCAATTATTATCCAGCACTTATTTCCTCCTTAATATATTGATATGCTTTTATTTCAAAATTTTTTTAAAAAAATGTGACACTTTATTTTAAAATTATATATAAGAGTAGATTCAATTCTTAAATTATGAGTATATTAATTTTTAATTCTCCAGTTATTATAGATGTGATGATTTTTATTTTAAGATACTAATTGCGCGCTTTTTTAACTCGTTAAAATAAAGAGTAAATACAAAATTTTTGTCTAAAAATTTATCGAGATTCAAGAGCCCGAGGCTCTACAAGGTTGTTCTAAAAAAGCAAAATAGATCTAGGTTTTGAATAATGTACAAATTAAAATTGTAAATATCATCTTTTTAGAGTATATTTTTAAGCAAAAAATTAAAATTCAATCAAGTAAGCAAATTAAAATTAAGAATATGAAGTAGTTCATGACTTAGAGAACAAAAGTTCTCATATATATATATATATAAACTAAATGACAACTGAAACTAAAATACCACTTAGATGGCTGATGGGTGATGACTGATGTCACACTAATCTGATGGAGTGACGTAAGTTAAGATATGGAGCTTGCTTGTATTGAAATCTTTTGCTATAAAAAGCTAAGTTACATGGTTCCCTCAAGACTCAAGAGAGTGAGATACCAAGCTGGCAAGCTAAACCCTCCTCAAGCCTCAAGCCCCAGCCCAAAGACTCCCAGGTATGTAAGCATCTCCCAATTAGGATTTTTTTTTTTTTTTTTTTTTGTTGCTTATTTCAATCCATACTCCTTTCCTGTTACAATTTATTTTGCAACATGTTTAAATCACAAAATTAATAAATAAATAATAAAATAAGATTATATTTTATTACTGTCATTTAACTTAAGGGTTCTTAACTTTTTAACTTGTAGTTTATAACTTTTCAACTTTAAATCTTTTAACTATCTTTTAGATTATACTGTGCACACCAACTGCACTTGCTAGGTGCTTTAGTAGTCCTGGTTGAATTTTTTTCCTTTTATTTTTCTTTTCATTTTTCCTTTGTTCTTCCCCGCCCTTTTTATCATTCAGTCTCTCTTTCCACTTACACAAAAAATCTGACATAAAGACTTCATTATTGAGATTGCTCCCAACAAAGTCGATATATTTTCAATTTTCACCTAATTGTTTTGCTAAATTTGTAACTTTTCAACAACACTTGTTAAACAACCCATTTATAAAGTAACCTTGTGACTTGTTTGAAAATTTTGTTAGTTGTGTTGGCAAAAAAGAGAAAGTGATGCGACTGAAGAGAGAATAGAAGAGTTATTAGTGTGTGACACGTATGCTATCAGTTGGCACATGCTCTTTACACTGCTAATCATTTGGAATATTGGTGGCTAGCTAGTTGACGAAATAAATTTCTTGAAAGACTTAGATTTAATATTTGTTGTTGATGCATATTGTGAATTATGAGACTTAAAATGGTTGTTCTCGTGGTATGGAAATACAACAATTTATGAATTTAAGGTGCTGCATTTCTTCTTAATTACTAACAATGCATGACATACATATAGCAGTGAGATATGGCATATTGTTTGAATGTTTGCGGAAGTGAAGACCCCGAAGCCCAAAAGGTTTGCAACTTCATCAATTTATTTAGAATTTCTCTCCCTTAAAGTTTCTTGATTTCCTGGCAAATTAAACGAATTGAAAACAGGGCAAAAAAGATGGAGCTGACGCCATTGATGATGAATTTAGTGAATTTATTGAGGAACAGAGGGCGCAGCGGTCAAAAATGTCAAAAGCTTGCATATTCAAAGTCCCTGAATGGCTTCGTAAGACCAATCCAGAGGCTTTTACACCCACCCGAATCTCAATCGGTCCTTACCACAAAACCCTAGAGGATACAGAGAAGACCAAGGCACAAAGGGACCGATACCTCGTCTCGTTTCTAAAAAATACACAAAAATCCGAGGAAGAAGCACTGGAAGAGATGAAGAAATTGAGCGAAAAAGCTAAAGCATGCTACAAAGACTACCCCAAAGATCTCGAGGACGATGAATTCGTGAACATGTTGTTGTATGATGGTATCTTTGTCGTTGAATTTCTCCGACAAAACATCAATTATCTAGAAGTGGACGACAACATGGTAGCTGAAACTTATAGAGACATACTTCTGATCGAGAATCAACTCCCTTTTTTCGTTCTCCAAGTGCTCGACCAAATGCTTACCGCTAAAACCGTTGCATCCCTCCAACGTGTGATTAAGTTGAGCTTTAGTACTTTTGTCCCAAAGCTAACTCCTCACAACATTGTTGATGTGGATAATGACCCCCAAAGAATCAAGCATTTACTTCAGGTGGTCCACAGTCTTTGCATTCCCCGTTGCGACCAAGATAAATACTCATTAAAAGGGTGGACCAAAAAAGGAAAGGTTCTTAAAAAGGCAACCGATCTTCAGAACGACAGAGTTTGCTTCGAGGGCGTGGGCTGTGTACTCACGGAGTTAGAATACAACCGCGAGTTTCTAAAGAGGAAAACCACCATGTTCGACATCAAATTCGAAATGAAGTTAAGGAAGGCAATTATACTGTCGTACAACGGGTTTAGAGCGCTGCAAATCCCGTGTTTTAAAGTGGACGACAACACGGAAACTCTCTTCCAAAACATGATTGCGTACGAGCAATGTTCCCCGCCGGGGAGTCACAACCTTAAATTCAAGTACTACAAGGATTTCGCGTGTTTTATGTACCTCCTGTTGGGTTGCGAGGAAGATGTAAATTTGCTGCGTAGGAATGGGATTATTGTGAACTTGATTGGGGATGATAAGAAAGTGTGTGAAATGTTTAGTAAATTGGTGACTTCGAGTTTGTCCACCAATTTCTATTTTGCAAACGTTTGTAACCAGGCGAAGCTACATTGCGACAGTGTGAAACTCTTGAGGGACTACCTTAAGGCTCTGGCTGTTCTGTCCATGCTGCTTGGTGTTTTCCTTGCTTATTTTAATCTTGCTAAATTGTTGCCTAAAGACTTGTAGATCACGTAGTCTTCAATCCTAATAATAATATGGTGTGTGCAAATCCAAGTTAGTATCCCCATATTTCTATGTTTATTTAGTAGTACATTTCACTGTAAATATTGTATTACAGAATATTATTTATCTTCTAAGGCCCTTAACTTTAAAAAGTACAATTAAACACTCACACTTGTTATTTTAGTGTGTTTAAACCTAATAACCGGTTATTGACCTGGAATAACCCGTCATTAAGATTTCGACAATATTTCCGATAATAATTTCGACGATAATAAAAAAAACAATTAAAAAATATTAAGCGGCATTATCGGAGAAGATGGTCGGCCGATCGTCTTCTGCGGTGGAGAAGACGACCAGATGTGGTCCTTTCCCAACCGGAGAAGGCAACCAAGAAACCAAATTAAAATATGTCATATAATGGGCTGGCCTGTGAATAGGTGAGTTCGGAATTGCTCCCTTGCTGGAAGTTCAAAGAAAACTATCCCAAATTTTGGGTTAACATTGATAACTATGTCGGTCCAAATAAATTATTAATCTATCAAAACAGCCCAATTTTTAAGGATGAGTGGAACTAAATTTATTAAAACCATCCTATTCAAATAATTTATTAATCTATAAAAAAATTCCAAGATTGATTCTCGTAGCGTCAACAGTCAACTATGAATAACTTAAATCGACTTGCCTCTTTGCGATCCTTTACTAATTATGGTCACAAGACGAAATTTACACAGTATACACTTGATACAGTAAAATACAAACACCAAGGAAAACCGGAAAACACGATCTTTTATTAGCTCAAGGATCCAAACCCGGTTATAAGTCAAGAAGTGCTCAAAGTGCTCGGCAGGTCGGCAGTGGGCTTCCCTACTGTCCGAGCTCCCTTTAAGTCTTTATCTAGAAACAGCCCAAAAGATCTTCTCTCTCCTCATAAGTGCGCTATTTATAAGGGAGAAAAGTGCGGTTGCCGGACCTCCGGCATGGCGGGAACGTGGCGTGCATGCGCCCGCCTCACTCTTTGCCCAAGCGGGAAGGAGTACGTGGCAGTCCTTGGCACGCCGCGTCGTGAGCCCGTCGGGGGCACTGTTCGGCCCGTGACGGCCGAGCCCACGTCAGCCTCCCGACCAACCGACTCCCCGACCGCACAGCCTCCAACCGAGTCCGGAGTGCATCCGATCGGTTCAAGAGTATATTCACTATCAACACTCTTATATAGTGATTGCGAGTTTCTCTCTTCATTAAAAAAAAAACATAATATATTATAAAATTTGTTTGTCATCGAGTAGTGAATCAGATCATCTGGATTCTAATTCATTGTGTTTGGACACCTGAAGCATTAAGTTGGAGTTGATCCCTCAAATTGTCCAGAGGACAATCATTCAATCAAGTATAAGTAGTCTTTAATTTCAACATAAATATTGCGTGAGATTAACAAGAAAGTTTGTACAAATATGAATTTTTATTTATTTTTTTAAATGGTGGATCTATTTGGTTTTAATTTGACGAAGAAAGACGTAAAATGAGAAATTGTGAAAGGTTACGTGGTGATTGGTGATTGGTCGCGCCGGCAAAAACGATGAAAAAGATGAATACGTAGGGGCTTTTCCCCCGACACCACGCCGCACATGTTTGAACATAAACTACAGTATATGGGAAGAAAATCTCCAATGTAATGGAAGTGCGTATGGTTGGTGCCCCAACAATATTAATCATCAACACATTCTTTATTTCATCTCACATGTTATGTGCACATCATTAAATAAACACAACATAGGAGCAGCTGATATGTTCCTCTCAACTTTCCCCCCTTCCATCACTTTTGTGTTTCATACACTCAAATTACAAACTTCCTTCATATTTTAAACATTTTCATGATGTTTTTTTTTTTAAATGAGAAAAAATTTCATTTCAATTAAGACAACATATCAAAGGTTTATTTGGAGTTTTTGGTACAGTACATTGTAAGGTGGAGGTGAGAGAAGGTAAGAGAAAGAGTGTTTAGGTTCAACTGCAAGAGGAGAGTTATTGGAACAGTAATACCATTGTACGGAATCCCAAGGCCAGCGCGCCACGCTGCGTGGGCAGCAACGATGGCGTCCAGCGGGAACGTGCGGCGCACTGACAGATCTGTTTTTTAATTTTTTTAAAAATCAGATTTGTTTTTATTCCCCTCCCCACATTTTCTCTTTCATAAGCACACTTACAAAAAACGCAAAACGACTTCACTATTAGGAGTAACTAGATATTAGTTTCTGTTTACTTTCCTCATTCAATAATCATTATCACCAATATAATGAATATTTTTCTCTTTTTAAAAAATTAATAAAATATTAAATTTTGGTTAGTTAAGATATCATGGTTGGAATTTTCATTTTACTCTTTTAAATGATTGATTTGTCAATTTAAAATAAACTAGCTAGCTTGTACACATATTGTTGTGGTATATATGCCAAAACTACTTAATCATATCCCTATTGTTATATCTTATTCCAACTATTTTGATTAATGATGATATTTGTTACTCTTGATTGAGTTGATACTCTTGACCATATTTTCTAAGTACCCTCACAAAAAGAAAGAAAAATTCAATTTAATATTAATGTGATATATTTAATATGATTTGATAAAGCAAGCTTTATTCGGATCAAAATCCGCATCATATGTGATTTAATAAAAATTCAATTTCAAATTCAATAATCGTTTAATAAAAATAATAACATGTAATTTTCTAATAATCCGCTATCAAAATCCTTCTTTCGGATCATCATTTACAAAATTAACAAATCCAAAGTTATAGAACAATGGCCTACTTAAGTCTATCGATCTAGAGCAAAATACTTTTAGACATCATCAATTGAAAGGCGAAGAAAATAAAACCTTCCTACAATGTTATTTAAATGTTATAATAGATCGCTCTCACAGGAAATCAAAATTTGACTTATGTGATTAATTACTAAGGCAAATGTCATAAATGCACGATATTAGTGCAATAATAAATTTAACTAAGAATTAAATTACCTAAAAATTAAGTATATGAGTGGTAAAAATACTTAACTTGTGGACATAACATTTGAAAAGAAAAACAATTATGGTTGTGTAATTCATAGCCACAACACAATTTTGTAATATGATAACCTAAATTATCCTAAGATTATGGACCAGATAATCAGATATCACATATGATGGGCAAAGAACGTTCCAATTTTGGAGTAAAATACAGATGGGCTCCGATGTTAAAATTTTGTACTACATATTGAATTTGAAGGATTATATCCGATTCCCTATTCATTGTACTAAACAAAAATTAAAGATGAATTGGTTGCTTGGTAGCATTTTGTTTTTAGAATACATACAATATAAATAAGAAGCACCCTCAATAACCTGAAAGAAATGATTGAATCATTTGAATGTATCAAGCATGATTACCATATGAATGTCACAAATTCATAATTTAATAATATACACTTTTATTTAATAATAATTCATAATTTTATTAGCCATTTTGCAAACCAGCAAGTAATTAGTTATACTTTATGCATCTTACATATAATTTAATGTACATTACCTTTTTACCTATTAAAGACTTACTTTAATTACCTATAACTTATTATTATAATTTGATCATCACCTACTCTATAAATATAATCTTGCATATAATTTAATGTCGATTATGTTTTCACCAATACAATACTTTAATTTTATTATAATTTAATGACCACCGTACCTACTTTATGAATCGTACAAATTAAATAATTTAATGTCCATTGTGTTTTAACCCATACGTGATTTACTTTAATTTGAATTGATTTATATCCATACTACTCATTTTTATCTTATCTTATACTATTTCTATCTTGATTACATTTACTCGTAATGATAATCTTACTTAACCCACTTTTATTTAATAATTAATTTATTTCTCATAATAGATATATTCGATCGATTCATATACATGACTTATCTTAATTTAATTACCACCTATAATAATATATAATAATTTTTTCTCAATCTTATGTTAAGTTATAATTTCATTTTATTGGTAGACATAACTAACATCATTAATGACAAAAGATGGGACCAAAAAAAAGTGATAATTTTGGTTTGTCTTAATTAGCTTGTTAGTTCATAGGATAGGAATGTAAACAAAATAACATGAGGAAATTAAGGTTAAGGAAAATATGAATTAAGGAGTGGATTGTACGCGTGCTCTATAAGCCATATTCTTCACCACATCACTACACTCCACTCCACAGCGTTCAACCCAACCCAACCCTAGATCTTCATTCTTCTTTACAACAATCACTGACTTTGAATTCCTATTCACTCCCATTTCTCTTCTTCAGATCTGAACTACACTTTCCTATAAAACCTACTTTCACCCGCTTCCTACATTGCCATTTCACTCAACAATTGTACAGATTTTGATTTTCATATTCGCTTGCGTCACTGCCGTGATTTTTCCCAGATTTACTGCCCCTTTTTTCTCACAAACCCGTCTTCTTTACTCTGGATCTAAGGGGATGAGCTCAATTCCTTAGGCTTCGATCTATTATTTATAATATACATACACACACACACGCTATACTTATAGATATAGATAGATAGATTGAATTATAAATATATATACATAGAGAAATAGAATTACATTGTTTATTTAGTGTTTGATGGCAACGCAATCTGGGAATGCGGTGAATTCCTTGCCGGAGAAAGCTGGCGGAGGCGGCGCGGGAGTGGTGGTGCATCACAGGGGGCAGCAGCAGCAGTGGTACCCTCCCCAGCAGCACCATCAAGTGGACGAGAGGGATGCGTTCATGTCGTGGCTGAGGGGGGAGTTTGCGGCGTCAAATGCTATAATCGACGCGTTGTGTCATCATCTGAGGCTGCTAGGGGAGCCTGGGGAGTACGAAGGGGTGATCGGTTGCATACAGCAGAGGAGGTGTAACTGGAACGCCGTGCTGTATATGCAGCAGTACTTCTCGGTCGCCGAGGTCGTATACGCCTTGCAGCAGGTGGAATCCAGGAAGCAGCGGAGGGGATTCGATGGCGGCATCAAGGTTAGGAGGGCCAGAGGAGCCTGGAGAAATGAGGGAGGACTCAGAGATGGGAACGGGAGAGAGAGTGAAGGCCACAATTCTATTGCTGAGGCTCAGGCTAGCAGTAAGGACTTAAACTCAAATGGTAGTGACAAGTTGGATGGGGCTGAGAGAGAAGTAGAATCCAAACAACCTGCCAAGAAAGGTATCCTTGAAATGTGATACTTGTTCGTTGCTTTATTTGTATTGGATTTGCCAAGTGAAATATATATGATGGTTATATAAAGGGATCATATCATAATGAACAGATACTGCATTGTAATAGAGTCAGTAGTATTCAAAAGAAAAGGGATCATATCATATTTTTAATTGTGCTATTAGTAATGAGATAAATTATTACTCAACAACTTGTTAGTAATTGCTTCAGGATTATGGGGGGCCTGTTAGCATTTATATTACTAAACCAAACTTGCAAATTGATAGTGTTGCATTCACTGATGTTAGTTGATAACAGGGAAAAATGAATAAGCCTTAAAAATGCTAGATTGTTTTAATAGATTGCTCCTCATAAGCTTTCTACTTTTTGCAAATCCCCTTAGAAAGATTTGGACACGTTGGGAACTTCACATTGCCTTATAGAGATGATTGCTACTAGTAGTGGTATGGAGCAAGGGGTTTGGAAGGGAAATTATATTTTTTTATCTAGATATTTTAGGTTTTTAGCTTCCAATTTTAGACATCTTCAACTTGTGTCAAGCTTTTAGTAAGTTGACTATTATATTTCCTTTTGGTTCATTCTGAGCATGACAATTACAAGCTGTCTATTCTAAGATACCTGTTCATGATTGTCTACGCATTTCACAAGCAATAATGTGTTTGGGACTAACTTCAGGAAAGATAATAGTAAATAAAATCTTGTTGAATATGTTGTTTTTATCTTATCTAAATATAGCTTTAAATGAACTTGATTTTTTCCCATTGTTTCTAAATACAGAATTTCACTTTACTTGCATTAGCTTTGAAACATGTTCATTGGGCTTATCTCATGCATTTCAAACTATTCTCATTCTTGATGATTTCTGCTGGCACAGAATTTCCTGAAAGACCTGAATCAAATAGCTTAACAAAGAATTTGGGAAGCAGTCAAACTGGTGACTTGCAAAGTGAGGCAGATAAAGCTGATAGATACAGTACGAATTCTGATGGTACATACTCTTCCTATCTATTTTTTCATGCATTTTTAACGTATAACCCTAGCATTCCATGGGATTAGTAATATGAATTTCCAGCAAAAATATTTTTTCACCCATAATATATTAGTCACTTTTTGGATGTTAATAGAGTTTCCACATGCATGATCATAATAACTACTTTATATGCCTTTGCATAACCTGAAAAAAATATTTGTATTTATAGTAGTGCAGTTAGATCCTTGTGTTAAGATTGTAACCTAATTTATTTGCTTCATAAGGGTCTTGTGGTGTGGAGAATGAATGTAATTCCACACAAGTACCACATGGGAAGCCGAACCTTACAATCACTCCAAAAACTTTTGTGGGTAAAGAGTTATGTGATGGAAAAATGGTAATGTCTAATTTGCTCTCTCGTGAATCATTTTGTCTTGGAATCTAATGTTTTGCGTTGGTATTACAGTGGAAAGTCATTTTTTTAATTGGACTGAAATCCACCCATTTTTTTTCTTCTATATAGGTCAATGTTGTTGATGGACTAAAATTATATGAAGAAATAATTAGTGACTCTGAAGTTTCAGAACTTGTTACGTTGGTAAATGATTTAAGAGTTGCAGGGAAAAGAGGACAGCTTCAAGGTAACAAGTTGGACTTTTGCATTTTGACTTGTTTTATTAAATTATAAATTCTGATATAATGTTTGCCTATCAGTTTTAACTATACATTTGAGGCAGTGCCATGTCTCTGTTAATTGTGATACATGATCTAGTGTCTGTTTTTCCTAACATCATTGATGTCCTTGATAGAATTTTTACTTGAAATGCAATACCTTATGGCTTCCTTGTCGTCCTAAAATTTAAAAAATGTGATCCTCTTTCACACTATGGCTTCTTAAGAACTAGTATAGGTTTGATGATCTTTTGTAATCTCAAGTTATGGTATCAGACACTCGGACTTAAAAGATAAAGATCTCATAGCAGCATGGCATGAGACATCTGAGTATCTTTTTCCCTTAGGCATGAAAAAGAGAGGGGGTTAGGCTGGAAGAGGGTGTTGGGGGGGGGGGGGGGGGGGG
>NC_044929.1:109886-140668 GCF_003576645.1 Ipomoea triloba | reverse complement strand
GGGGGGGGGGGGGGGGGGGGGGGGGGGGGGGGGGGGGGGGGGTGGAGCAGAACTTGGTCAGCAACTTAGCCTATAGTGTTTTGTAATGACACATTATTTTTATTTTCAATTGCAATTAAAATCAATCTATGGATTCTAAAAACATAATTATCTAGTATAAAAATAATGGATTATATATGTATAAAAAAACAACAACAAAAATTGGGGAACTTGTGTTGTCGCCCTTGCCGCACAGGATTATATATATATAATAATTCGTCTTTAATAATTAATAAAATAATAAACAATACCTCATAACAATAAGATTATTTCATAAATTTATCCCAACATAGTTATGCATATGTGCTTATAATGGTAAACAAACTTAAATATATTTATTCAGATCCAATCTATTGAAGCAAGTTTATTTTTTATAAATGAACTCATAACGGGAATGTAATTTATTGAAGCGAAAAAACTTAAATATTAAATTATAAATACACTTCCACAGTTACACCCGGCTACGAAGCACATAAGGTAATTAAACAATGTAAACATACATTTTCATGACATTCCATGTCTCTCCTCTACTTGGTGACAACAATTTAACTTTGTTAACATATACAAGTCCCTATTTCTTTCCTGTAAAAAAAAAACAAAAAAAGAAAATTAAGAACTTTCTTATATCATGCCTAGTTCATAGACGTACACAAGCTTGCACATAAACTTTTGTGCATTGAAATTTCATTATAAATGATAATGAGATGAACTTTGGTACAAATAAGGTGAAATTTTAATGGACAGGCAGCCAGGCAGTTAGCTAAAATAACTAGCAGTCACAATTATTAAAAGGGCAGCCCAGTGCACAAATGAGTTAATGCCCAGCGAAGGGTCTAATATGTTAATTTTCTTTGCGTGCTAAAACTTTTAGGCCCTAACCCACCCCACAACAGGGCAGTTCAGGGTCAGTCCACAGGTTTTGGTCCACCTTGATACCCCTAATCTGGGCATACATCATATTTAACCTTTGCATATATATTATGATGGTGGTTACTAATGGTCATCTATGGATTGTATTGGTACTATTCTATTCTAGTTACTTATTTGGCTAAAAGGTTAATTTTGCAATAGTGGTGGTAGAAAATCAAGAATATAATGTGTTTTAAGCTGTTGTGGTTTTGTAAATTTAAATGATCTTTATGCTGTAATTGTTGTTATGTAAGTTCTTTTTCTGTTCTTTGGAGTTTATTTGGGTTAACATTTTTTCTTGCTTGTTCATTTATAGCAACAAATAGATTAGCTTTTAGATGACAGTGAAAGGAGCCTTATTTTTTTTTCTAAATGAAGAACTTCTCTCTCACTTTTTCTGCTTTGGTTATGTTACCATTTAGAATCATTTGTCTATTCTGTTTCATACTTTCATGTTGGATGTTTGAATAGTACACTCTCTTGCTTATAGCACTCTGCAACAGTGCAACCATACCTCTTTTCTAAAATTGGTGAGATAAGATTTGTGTCATGTTCTGATCAACTTCTTTCTCAAGATTAAGGAAAACCTTTTTAAAGTGGCACTCTGTAAGTGCTAAATTTTTTGTGTGATAAGCAGGACAAACATTTATTGTGTCAAAGAGACCTATGAAAGGGCATGGGAGGGAGATGATCCAGTTGGGCGTTCCCGTTACAGATGTTCCTGGAAATGAAGCTGCTGCTGGAATATCCAAAGGCATGACTATGATTATGGAGGGCACTTGCATATGCCCTAACACAAATTCTTGTCCTTTACAATAAAAATAAATATGGTAGTGTTTTGTGCCTATGATTTTCTTATCATTGGTATTCTAATTGTATTTGCAGATCGGAAAATAGAACCCATTCCTGTGTTGCTGCAAGATCTTATAGAATCTTTGATGTCTAAGCAAGTTTTCCCTGTGAAGCCAGACTCATGCATGATTGATATCTTCAATGAGGTTGCCAGTGATTATATTATTTCCAGCTGTCATGTTCTTTTTCCTCCATAAATACTAAGTAGAACTATTGCTTTACCTATTGTGTAGGGAGACCACTCACAGCCAAATATGTGGCCCCATTGGTTTGGACGGCCAATATGTGTGCTGTTTTTGACAGAATGCGATATTACTTATGGAAAAATTATTGACTCAGACCACCGTGGGGATTATCGGGGCTCTCTCCGGCTTTCTCTTGCACCAGGGTAGTTCTCTCTCCATTTTTTTTTTTTTTTTTTGTAATTTTCTTTTTCCTTTATAAAAAAAAGTTGTTTCTACCTTTGTATGTTAGGCATACACCTAATGGTGTGTTTTTGGGTGCAGGTCCTTGCTAGTCATGCAAGGAAGATCGGCTGATTTTGCTAAACATGCAATTCCGTCCCTCCGGAAACAGCGAGTCCTTGTTACCTTAACAAAGTCGCACCTTGAGAAAATGACATCTGGTGATGGTCTAAGTGCCCCTTCATCTATAGGAACACCTTCCCCCCACTGGGTTCCCCGTCCTAGCAAGTCACCAAATCATATCCACCACCGTCCTGCAGGCCCGAGGCATTATAGTCCAGTTCCTGTGCCCACAACTGGTGTCCTACCAGTACCAGCTCCTGCTGCTGCTTGCCCGCAACTAGCTCCTAATGGAATCCAGCCAATTTTTGTTTCTACCCCGGTTGCACCACCAATGCCTTTTCCTGCAGCAGTCGCTCTCCCACCTGCTTCTGTTGGGTGGGCCGCTGCTCCACCTCCAAGGCATCCTCCACCTCGCTTGCCAGTTCCTGGCACAGGAGTTTTCCTCCCTCCAGGCGGCTCAGGGAATTCACCAAATCAATCTGCAGTATCAACTTCAGCCAGTGATGGTCTTTCTGTGGATATATCACCATCTGAAAAGGAAAACGGGCCAGGGACAGGGACACTAAACGGTGAAATTTCTTCTTCTTCCCCAAAAGGTAAAGTAGACGATGGAGATGTGCAAAAGCTAGAGATGAATGGAAACACGGAGAGTAGTGGTGCAGGGAAGAGCGATGGTGGCAATGAAGATTGAAGACAGCTAAGCTAAGCTAGCACACGAACTGGAGATGATAGATATATTTTTTGTTAATCTCTCTTTTTTGGGTAAGGCGTTATGCTGCAAACTGTAACAAGTTTGAAGCAAAATTTTATGGCGGTAGATGCTGAGAATTGACAGTCCTACAGTCCCAGAGTGGTGGGAATTTTTTTTTCTTAATTTTTTTAAAAAATATACTGTAGCTCCCCAAACTTTCAGCTACTAAATAGAAGTAATGGTCATCTCTTTTGCTTCCTAAATTATACTTGTTTTGATCCCTTAGTTGATAAAACTAAAATAGCAGTATAGACTGAAAGTTACTGTAAATAAGGATTTGTAGCATAATATGCAGGGGAGATTTCCCCCTTTTAATAATATTCTGACTAGCTCTATAGCAAAATGGAAAGGTAATGCAATTCCTTACAAGCTAGCCAAGGGTCCATTAATTAGTCTTAGCCCTGCATGCAATATAATGCATGCCAGAAGCTTGACAAAACCCCAGTACATACATTTTGGTGCATATATAAAACATAAAGTATAATATATAATAATGTCTTATTTGAATTTGTAATAGTAAAAGATGGTGAAATTAGAGATGGGTGGTGGATTTGTCCAAGAAGTGAATAGCTGTTAGAAGACTAGCAGCATTGATGGGCTTGGACAAGTAGTAATCCATTCCAGCTTCAGTCACCTTGTCCATCTCCTCCTTCCCTGTATGTGCAGTTAGAGCAATAATGGGAATCCATATCCCCATAGCTTTCCCTTCTTCTTTTATGCGCTTTGTGGCTTCAAACCCATCCATTATCGGCATCTGCATTCATGTCATTCAAAACATAATTACATATCATTGTTATATTTTGAGTGAAACAATGAAAATATATATATATATATATGTTGTTTACCTCACAGTCCATTAGAATGTAATCAAAGGGAGGTTGATGATGGTGGTCCTGAAGAGCCGAAGACACGAGCTGTAAAGCTTCTTCACCATTAGTACAGGCGTAAGTTAGAGCACCCAGACTTGAAACCACTGTGGTGCATATTTTGCGCAGCGTTGGATTGTCTTCAACCACCAAGATTCTTTTCCCCGTCAATGCCTTCTTTTCAGTACTGCTGCTCCCACCACCATTATCCTCGTCTTCTTCTTCCTTCTCTTTCTCAATCACCACCTGTATTTCTCCCAGCTGGGAACCTGCATGCAAAAAGTATTATATTCATGCATGCATATATGTTTGATCGAAATGAAATAATATAGCAAGCTAGCTAAAGACGCATAATTACTTGATGCAAAGTCGGGTAGAAGCCCTAACACGCTATGCAGACGGGAGCCTTGCAAGGGCTTGGACATGATGAGATCAGTTGAAGGGAGCTGAAAGTTGTTATCCCTACTTAAAGCAGTAGTGTCTATCCAAAGAACCCTAACACAACCAGGTTGAAGGTCCCTATGGAATTCACTAACTGCTTTAATCACTTCTGGGAATAATGCTTCTCCTGCTGCACTTGTGTCTATCATTATCAAAACCATACAAGTGTTTGTATGGAGAGGCATGGTTTCGTCTTCCAACTCCTCCTTTGAGGACGAAGAAGATGAATAGTAAGAGGGTGTGGTTGTGGAACGGGGGAGATTTAATGCCCCACGTTTGATCTTCTTCAATTTCCTGCTCAGTTGCTGGTGTCCTTTCTGAACCAAACTAACCTTAATGCCACGGCTTTCCAAGAATCTCCCTATGATTTTACCCCTCTCCTCGCAATGCATGAACACAACAACGTGATGAGCCGATGAATAAGTATTATTAATGTTGTTATTATGAGACGATGATGATTCTAGAATAACAATGTTGTCCAAGACTATGTTGAACTTAAAACAAGTCCCCCTTTCCCCGGTTTCCTTATCCTCAATCCCAATCTCCCCGCCCATTAACCGCACTAGAGACTGAGCTATCCCAAGCCCTAATCCATGCCCTAATTGATGTTTCTTTCCCCTACCCATATCTTTCACCTGAGCATAGTTTTCAAACACAGTATTCCTTTTCTCCTTGGGAATCCCTTTCCCTGTATCCACCACCTTAAATATGTACTCTATCCCACCATCTTTTCTCTCCAACACCCAATCATTTACTTCTTCTTCTTCTTCCCCACCTCCTGTTTTTGCAGGAACACCGCAAAAACCCTTTAAAATGGCGATAGGAGAAGAAGAAGAAGAAGCTCGTTTGGGTTTAGGAGGAGATTGAGAAGGAGGACGAGGAGAAGGTTTTCGTGCCCAAACACGAAGAGCAACATAGCCTTCATCTGTGAACTTAATGGCGTTGTACAACAAATTAGACAGAACTTGTTTGAGTTTGCCTCTATCCCCCCTTACACGCCTAAACTTTTCCACGGACTCATCACACGGATCCAATATTACATCCACTCCCTTCTTCATACCTAGAGGATAGTACAAATCCACCACATCCTCTAACAGTTCCTGCAAATCAAATTCATCTTCTTCAACCTGCATTTTCCCCGCTTCTATTCTGCTAGCATCCAGAATCGAATTCAATAAACCTGCAATCCATACGATCCAGCAGAATCAAAATTCATTCATACATTTATTCTTATAATTAATTAATTACTTACTATAGAGATCATTGGTGCATGATTCCATGTGCCTCAGATTATCGTTGAGTTCAGAATGAGCAGCAGAAGCATCAGCATCAGCGCGGCACATCTGAATCAAACCAGTAATCCCTGCAAGAGCAGTCCGCACCTCATGGCTCGCATTGGCCACCGCCACGCTCTTGCTCATGCTCTTCCTCTCCGCTTCTTCTGTGGCTTCCTTCTGCTTTATCAGCGCCGCCTTTACACACATCTCCCTCATCATCACTCTACTCCTCCACCATGTGAACACCACCACACTCGTCACTGTAATACAAATGTTTATGCCCAGGAGAATCATCCCCAGTTTCACATCCCTCTTCTCAACTTTCGCTCCCCCCTGCAACCAACCAAACAACATTATATTCATTCAGGATGTTTCAGTAGTTATGAACAATACTACATTGTAACAGATTAAAAAAAGATGTTTATGCTTAATTAGAGATGTTCTTAAGGATAAAAAAAGATGTTTGATGCTTAATTAGAGATGTTTTTAAGGATGCTTGTGCTTCAATAGGTTAAAAATTATGAACAGATACTACATTGTAACAGAGTATATATATATATATATATACACCTGGGTAGTATGGTGTTGAATCGCAACCAACACCGAAATCAGCCAACCTGCAATCCCCAGTCCGGCTAAACACTGCAGTAATTTATTCACTCAATACATTCGAAAATTATTATTTAAAAAAAAAAAAAAAAAAAACTTTGTGGGGAAACCTACGAGAGTGAGGGCCAAGTAGACAGGCCACATAGTCTTGAGTGAGCGAACAAAGTTGACCATGGCTAGCTTTTACTGATCCTCGCCGAATGTATATGCGGCCGTGCGACCTGCGTGCAGGTAAACTTCATCACTCAGAAATTTAGGAAGAAACAACATAACCTCGTATGAGTTTTTCAGTTTTGGAGTATGAATACAAATGCAATAATAAGAAACTAAACGAATTGAAGAACTTTCATAAAAAAAACAAGAAACAAAAGGAAAAAGATCCCCATTCACTTAATGCTCTATTCATATAGGAGAAACAAAAGATTTGTTTCCTTTTCAAATATGCATGGCACAAAACATAATAATAATAATAATAATAATAATAATAATAATAATAATAATAATTTTTGCAGTATTAAATTCGAGAATATGCTATGACAAAGAAATAAGTATAATTGGATTATATTAGAGGACCGCTTTCTTAAACCTTAAACCCTATCATAGACATTTAGTTTAGATATAATAATCTAGGTATATACACGATATAACACATGTAAATTGAGTTAATTTCATTTTTGGTCCTAGATTTATAGGTGGCAATTGACTTTTAGTCAATATTTTTTCAAACTATCCTTATTTGGTTCTAGTATTATTGTGATATTACCATTTTTGGTTCTCCACCAACAAAATCGTTTAAATTCTATAAAATGGTTATACCAGGATAATACTAGGACAAAGAGTGATGTTGTGAAAAAAGAATTGACTAAAAATGGAATTAACTCCATGTAAATTCGATGAACATTAAAGAAATCATAATTTCTTTTCCCCAATTCTTCTATGAATTAGAGTACACATTCAAAAGGTTTTATGCGATATGTTTTGAATTCACAAACGTATCAAAATACTAAAAAATAATCATACATGTATAAAAATAATCACGTACATATAAACTTCTTTTTTTTTTTTTTAATCACATATCAACTTCTTGATAGCATCATCAAGTTTAATCATTATAAAATAAATTCATCAGGAAACTATAGCAAAGCATACCTGAATCTATGATCGAAAACCAAGCACTAGGCTAGCATTAAGGAATGAGTGTATGTATGTTGTGATTATTTGTAAAATCACCATTCGTATTTATAGAGCTAGGTTGGTGACAAATAATTTGTAAAATCACCATTCAGAAATTTGGATCAAATTTTAAATCCAAGAGACTAAAAAAAACAAATAATATTAATTAATATTATTATCGAGAAAATACCAAGATTGGTACTATCTGATCTCTTTGACTAATAATTTTAGGTGAGTTGCTACCACAGTTAATGCTGAATCTCTCGTTGAAGATCTGCAATTATTTCTCTTCCACAACAAAATTTTTTGTCATATATATAAAATATATACTACTTAATTTGCAGTAAAACATTACACTGAAATTAGAATTTTTTAATTATATTAATTATAAATATGAATACAGATCGAAGAAAATAAAACAATCCGAATTCATACATGTAAAACAGAAGATTTGTTACCTTCCCCAATTCAGGACTGATGATACGATTTTGATTACTTGATCGATTATAATTGAAAAAACAAGTTACAGGTTTAGTATTATAGATTTCAAGCAGTCAACCCTGATTTTTCTTTTTAGAATTTAGATAGTTGCCAAAGATTTCGTATAAACAAGTAGATTTTTTATTAAGTTTATTACCTTTATCGAAATTAAGATCGGATATAATCTTTCTTGTCGACAAATCATATCGTGGACCAGGATACGCCTTGCAATCTTGTATGGTACGGTGGACCCGAATAAAAAAAACATCATTTTATATTGCATGTCACATTACTTGTTTCATAGTATTCTGTAGTCTAAATGCATGCATACTAGGAACTTGGTCAGTAGCCTAGCCGAACTAGAAATATATAAATTATTATTTGTTATACTAGTATTTTCGCCCATGCATTGCACGAAATGAATTTGCTATAATATTTTTAAAAATTTGAATTGATATACAATTATATAAATTATATAGCGCAATTGATGAAATTGGTTGGATTAATTATGTTTTCTTTGCTTGAATTAGAACAAATAATTACCTAATTACCCGTGCGATTCATGTACAATTATTTATTTATTTATTTAGATAATAAAATTAAAGGAAATTATTTAAAAAAAATCTAATATTGAACATGTACATTTATTAAATATATAAATTATTATTTGTTATATTAATAAATGTATTTTAATTCAAAAGTTTTAACAAATAAATAAAACTAAAATTATTTTTATTATAATATAATAATTTTAACATACTTTTTTTTTCTTTATTTATATATTTCAATTTCTTTTCTAAATAATGATTTATTATATAAATATATAAATAAATTGATTATTATACTAAATAATAATAATAATAATAATAATAATAATAATAATAATTGAAGTTTGTATTCATTCTGTTTTATGTTTTCCAATTTTTTTTTTAGAAAAATGAAAAAAAATTATAGAAACTTATTCTCAAAAAAAAAAAAAAAATTATAGAAACTCATGTATTACATAAACATTACAATAAAGTAATGATTTTATGTCGTACCTATAGATGATTGTCATTTAAAATATCTCAATTAGAGTCTTTTAATCATATACGTTAATTTTTTTATATAAAAAAAAGTTAACAATAAATATAAGTTGAAAAAAAAAATGTACTACGTATTAGAAGATTACATATAACAATATGTACCAATATAACTATAGTCTATCAATTGCATACTGAGCCCACCAGTGGCCCATGTTCTAGACCCATGTCCCAACAAGCGTATTTTGTTATAACTATACAAAATATTAACATAGCATAATGATAGATATATCATATATGTACATACGCAATGATAGAAATTATATAAAACATAACCTTGTGGTACGGTAGTGCATATTTGATTTTTTCAGTTTGAGGCCGCCAATTATAGATAATATAGACCGACTTATCTCTTTGTAATCTTTTACCAATTTGGGTTGATCACAAAGTTTTGAGTAGTGGCGACATGTTTTTCCTAAATCAAAAAATTAAAACATAACAAAAACCACTTATCACTAATGTAATACTAGAGCAAATTCCACTAGGCCGGATTACAAAAAATATTTGTTTTATTATGTGCCGAAGTTATTAGATTGTTAAGTGGTTAGGTTGCTGGTGTTATCATCAGGTTTTTAAGAGGTCAGCTTTTTATATAAGTATCAAATCAAATAATATAAAATCCGATCCATTTATTTGCAACAATGAATATATAATATATAACTGGAAGATTAGATTTATAAATTGCAACAAATATATGTTTGAAAAAAAATCAAAATATTATATATTGAATTGTAATCTAATACTCCGTAGTACTACTGTTATTTGATATGAAAAATTTTAAGCATTGGAATACGTGCTACATACTCCGAGATCACGTACTACACTAGTGATGAGTATATAATAACTAAAATATATATCAAAAGTCAAAAGATACGAACTTAAAAAGGGAATTAAGGAAATAAGCTAGCAAATTAAATACGATACGATATTAAAGTTGGTTTCCTAGGTAGGAGGAGGGTAATTTAGGGGCGGGAAGAAAAATGCAGGATTCCATCTCGTACGCAGAAGGCGACTTGGGTCCCAGGTCGAAGATGATAGTTGGAATGTTTGTTGTTTCTGGCTTGGACGAAAACATGCCAGTCATCGAGTATATAGTTGTTAGTGGCGTGTTTGGATAAGTCCATTTGGTGGAGCGATCCATCTTGAAAGTCGCGCATTGTGAGATGAGCCCATCCGTTGTGGGCAATGGCTTCCCTCTCCTTTTCCCTCAATTTGGAGACGATGCACTTCTCCGCTTCGTGTCCAGGTTTCAAACGGAACCCATTGTTGAACTTCAAGTGTTCTTCGGTTAGCGTCATTACCAACATGTCCCCTGATTCACGAGGAGGATTTCTTATTCCCGCCATCGATCAATTTCTTTTCAACTTTTCAACACAAATTAAAACCAGAGATAGCTAGTACATACGTATGTAATAATGTAGTAATAATACTCCATATGCATCATGTATTTATAACATAAATATAGGCATGCAAGTTTCTATATTTTAGTTTTGTAAGTTTCTATTAACTCTTTTCTTTTCTATATAGGCATGCACGTTTCTATATGTAAGTTTTGTAAGTTTCTATTAACTCTTTTAAGTATGTATGTAGTATAGATCCTTCAATTCTTTACGAATCTATAATTAATTACATAATTCATGATCAATTTTTTTAATTTCTTAAATCTCACTTTGTAATGTTTTCTTAATGAAGCCAAAATGAAGATTTTTGTTTGTTATGAACCAAAATGAAGCCATTGCTTGATTTTTTTTTTCTTTTTAGAGATAATTGGATAAGGGTCAAATAGACCATTTAATTATAAACTAAAGTGCAATTAGCTCCCTAAAAAAACAAAACAAAACAAAAAACTCCAATTAATGATAACATCTGGTGTAACTAATGATAAAGTTTATTAGTCATGATTATGATGAAAAAGTCTAGAGGAGCCAACGACCTTGCGGTCTAGTGTCACTCGGTTTACACTCTCACATGGGGGGAGTGGGTTCGAGCCTTAGTGGAAGTGATTGTTGACTCTTTGTGCTTCAATCGGTTGAGAAAGTAGCTATGAACAGATACAAAAGGTCCATGGCATAACAACTGATGTGTAAACAATTATCAAGTTATTTGTTTACATGTACATAAATTATTAATTGTAGGTGATGTTGAAGGGCAATTTATATCGTGGACTAGGGTGCACAGTGCATTGTGCACCCCGTACCAAAATGTTAGGATGATGAGTTCTGTGTATTCTATGAAGACATTTTGTGTATTCTAGACAATCGTTATTTGTATTCATGTTAGTAACACAGGTTGTGACGTGTTTGTGCATTCGAATGTTTAGGAGGATGAGTTATGTGTATTCTAAGCAATCGTTCTGTGTATTAATGTTAGTAACACAGGTTGTGATGTGTTTGCGCATTCAAATGTTAGGGGGATGAGTTCTATGTATTTTGTGTCAATATTCTGTGTATTCTATGTAACCGTTATGTGTATTCATGTTAGTAACACAGGTTGTGGTGTTTTTGTGCATTCGAATGTTAGGATACGCAGAATATAAGCCCAAGTATTATCTTTATGTTCCATGTTTTTCAAATTTCACAATGTTGTTTAAATATTCACCTGTTGTCATGTGTGTTTTTGTAATGTAATGAACTTGTGTGTGTTTTTTGTTCTTGATTCTTCATCACTGTTTTTGTTGCTGTTCAAATTACAGTTATATTTTAATTTAAAAAAAAAACTATAATGTGATCTGATACAATACGGTGTTGTTTCGGACCAGGGTCCACAGTATAACAATTGGTTGTTGAAGCTTTGTTTAATTTTAAGCTCTTTCAAAAGGCGGGCATTACGGACCATGGTCCACACAGCTGTGTGGACCAAAAATAAAAAGTACATTACTTTTGTACTGAAGGTACATTATTTGATATATACTATCAAATAATGTACCTACAGTACAAAAATAATGTACATTCAATACAAAAATAATGTACTTTTTATTTTTGGTCCACACAGCTGTGTAGACCATGGTCCATGCAATAATTTGCCGCCATTACCCAATCCGGTCTAATAAGTCCATCACGACTCCAAGGCCGGCCCACTTTCAACAAAGCCCGCTTTACAACACAAGGCAAATTATGCTGTGGACCCAGGTCCACCTTGCATTGTCTCCTTTTTTTTTTTTTTTTTTTTAATTTAAATTAGTAAACATATTGCTGAATATAGAGTTGTCCAAAAATGTGTGAATGTAGAGGTTTCAAAGTGTGAATGTAGAGTATAGGAATCGTGAATGTACAGTTATGATTGTGTGAATGTAGAGTTGCCCAGAAATGTGTGAATGTGAAGGTTTCAAATTGTTAATATAGAGTATAGAAATCGTGAATGTAGAGTTATGCATGTGTGAATCTGTAATAGAGTTAAGAAGTTCTAGCAACTTGTAGCCCTGTAATGTGTGAATGTGAAGTTTTCAAGTTGCGAATATGGAGTATAGGACCTGTGAATATAAAGTTTTGAATGTGTGTATGCATAACAGTGGTAATATAGTTACTAAACATATAATCTTGTAATGTGTGAATGTGGAGTTTACAAAGTGTGAATGTAGAGTATCATATAATCATGTAATGTGTGAATGTAGAGTTTACAAAGTGTAAATGTAGAGTATAGTGTATGTGAATGTGGAGTTTATAAAGTGTGAATGTAGAGTATAGTGTATGTGAATGTAGACCCAGGTCCTGCAAGGTGGACCTGGGTCCACGGCATAACAATTGACAACACAAACCCACGTTTTAGAAAGCCGGAAGCCCCATCACCACTAAACCATTGCTTCCCAGGTATTGAAGCCGAGGAGCCCCGGCCCAGCCCATTCCATGGAAATCTTTGCTATACGTACTCTATTGTTATGATTTTATTAAAGAAAAGCAAATGGAATAGAATATATAAGACTATCCTTGATTTGAGCTAATCAATTATGAATAATATATAAATTAGTTTATTCCATTGTGGTCATTAAATTTGTCAAGTTATGATCATAATGTGAATTTCACCTACACGGCTATAATGCATATTCAGATAGTAGTTGCGAGTTTTCCTATAAATAATCAAAGGTTAGAAGAGAGTACTTGTTGTGTTACTCAAATTATTTCGAGATTTGAATATGATAAGTACTCAAGTTAAGTTCCTTTCACAAAATTAAAATTAATTCGAGAGTGTCAATTGTTCTCAGCATCTCAACTGGTCACAGATGTGAAGTTTGAGAGAAGAGACCAAGGATCGAGTCTGAAGATAATACATACACTATTTCATACCCCAGTTTCACCACAAGAGTTCATTCAAAAAATATATAAAGATTTAACCTCAATTTAAGTATCACTCCTCTATTTTTAAAAGAGTCAAAATATTATTATGATTATTATCCAAAGATCAATTATTTGTATTATCCTCAATTGGGATAAATCCTAGTCAAATAGAGACAAACGCTATGGGGTCCGGTGGCGATATATATATATGTGATATGATGTCTTTTGGGTTTGGTTTCGACCTACAAACGTACTATCCTATCTGCCTGCTAGCTGGTATATGGGCAGGGTTTAGTAACATAATTGATGAGAATGTATATACATGGTGTAAAAACTTAGTTGAAATTGAAGTTTAATTAATTTGTAGGATTAAAATGTAATGTTTGGAACGATATGAGGGGCGGGCAAGTTGAGTGTTGAGTGGACATGCACAAGTCAAAACTCGTATGCAGGACCAAGTGTGGGGTTTCTGAATTCAATTCTGATGTTGATATCTCTGGTTGTACATACAGGACGTGATGATTTAAGAATAATATGCATGGAGTATTATGGTTACTTTCGATTTTTTTTTTTTAGCAATTCCAGATACCTCTTATATTTTTTCTTCCAATTCGTATAAACAGATAGATTTATGCAATAACAATACAAAGTGTGTTTAAGACAAAGTAGATGTCTTAATGAGACAAGAGGGAGTGCTTTTATAATAATTTTATGCCCAACAACTCGGAGAGATCGGGGGAAGTCCTCCAACGGCCTAGGACAGATTCTCAAGCCGTGTGAACCGCGCCAACCCGCGCGATGACCCTCGGAGGTTGATCGGCCCAATGCCGTCTGGACCTGAGGCGGCCCAACATCGTGGGCTCGACCTCGGCCGGACCCGAGTCGACCCGTGTCACCTCTTGAGTTACTTGCTCCTTGACATGCCCCTCGGGTTGGCTCGTGGCAGGGTTCATGCATGATTTATCGATCATCATGTTTTCCACATCCTTTCAACTTACTCTCAAAAGTGATATGAGTACCACTTTCACATCCTTACCATTTCAACTCACTTTTGATACAAAATAATATTTAAAAGAAAAAAAAAATCTTTTCTACTTATTAAAAGCTTAACGCCGTAATTTTTTTTAAAAAAAAATTATTTGAATAGAGAATATACTAGACTTATAAACAAGGACAACAAGAAAAATAAAATTTTCATGGAGACAATGGCTAATTGTACCTTAAACTCAAACTATTAAATAAAAATAAAGGATAGATAAAGTAATAAATGTAATGGTGGAGAGATGAAACGCACGTGAAGAGGTAAAGTACAGACACAAGTTAAATTAGGAGAGTGAATGTATGTGCAGTGCGGTGAAGGAATTTATGATGGTGACAAATTAAGTATTCTTCATATGTATACATACTAGACTTCATCATGCATGTGAAATGAAGTTGGAATTATTATATATCCTCTGCATGCTCTGCTCTAAAGTTACATCATATCATTGAATTCAACTGAAAACAGAATGAACTACTACCTACTACGTACTATACGTTACTTACAACCCAGAATCGGAGGACACTGCTAAAAGTTGTCAATTACATTGGATATCTTTCACCAATTCAATTTTACATAATTACTAAATTAAGCTAAAAAGTGATTCATTAATGGTTATACAGAATACCTAAATGGTCGAGTGTAGTTGAAACCCTCATTTTCATTTATTAGAAGCCAGGGTGCTAAAAAGTTGATATGGAAGGATCATTAAATGTTTTTTTTTAAACATGTATATAAAAAGGTTAATATGTGCATATATATATATTGGATAACAACGTCGAGTCTTTGAATTTTGTCCATCCAACATGACTTGTTTCGTCTAATTTCCTTTAGTATTTTCTTGAATTTGTTATTTTGTGTACAAAATAAATAATCTTATTAACTAACACTCATGGTCTAGTTGTGATGTATTGTTGAGTTCTAATTATATGATTATTTTAAGTTTAAATTATTATGTTTATTAGAGATTTTTTAAAACCACGTAATATTTACTCTCTAATGTTGATTATAAATGTTGGAATTGTTTATTAATTGAATAGAGGCTATACCAAACTTATTATAATATTAATCCATATTATACCAATTCTTTGCAATTATAGCCCCAACCTCCAATTTTATATTTAATTAATTATTTATTGCGGCGAATATTAGATAATTAATTAATTAATTAATTAATACGTCCATGATACAGCTATAACAACAAAGTTCGTTAGCAATGAGTTTGATAGGGAAACAATATGTTCCATTGTTTTATGTTTGACTAGATTTATTAAAATGCTTTTAAAAATTTAATAACATTTTATTTATTATATATACTCTTCAATTAAGTTTACAAACGTAAATAATTGAACTCAATGGAGGCTGAAATCCTAGAATTAAAAAAAAAAAAACAAACTTGTTGTATTTGAAGTTTGATTTTTTTTTAAACCTATGCAAAATCAATGGGACAATAGGTTTCAATAATATTTATTTTAATATAGAAAGAAAGGTAAACATATATATGCTAATTATCTTATAATAATAGTAGTAATCATGGTGTTTACACTTTCTTCTTTATGTTGTGAGTGTAACGTCGAAATTTTCTTCAATCGTGTTTGGGCTCATTCTAATGATAGATTTACTTTTTTCACCTATCACGTTAATTTCATTATTAATCAAATTCAAACAATAAATTTTCATATTAGATGATGATTTTTTGTTAGGTTTCTTGTAGGTTTACCAGTGTAATAATTGTGGAACACATAATTTATAATTTCCTTATCCAACTGTTTAGAACTATTAATGACCCCTTAAAGAAGTAAGGAATCTACCATAAATTACTTGTTGGTCCAAAAATAAAAAAATTAAATAAAGAAACCTAATGGATTAACAATAAATGAAATGGGGTGGTATTATCATTTACCAGTACAGAGTATAATAAAGAAGCAATTTTTATGGTTTGTGAGGCTCTTGTTGGTGTTGGTGAAGCGTCACTCACAACTGACTTCTTTGTTTGTTCTTCTTCCCCAGCCTTCCCAACAACCCTTGGAATTCGTGCTAATGTGCACAGATCCGTCTGCATTCGCGCATTTTAGCACCACCCTGGCCTCTCACTTTCTTTATATGCCACTGCACTGCTTCTGTGCTTGTCTTTTCTGCGTAAAAATCCTTTCTTTGCATTTTTCATTTTGATTATTTAGCAGTTTGCATCTGAAAACAACAGTTGGAGGCTGGAAGTGGCGAGGGCTGCGTGGAAAAGCTTTAGCGTGGTGGTTTTTTTCTTGAAGATTTCAGATCTGGAAGTTGGGAAAGTGGAGATGGAGCTTTTTTCATTATAATTACTCTCTTTTTGCAAAATTCAACTCCTTTTACACTTCATAAAGAGACAAAGAGGCAGAGAGCCCACCATCCACTAGTAGCGTGCTGTTAGTCCTTTAGGAGTATGAAAAATTAGCTTTTGTTGAACCTTTTGTGCCATTCTCCACTGTTTCTCAAGAGCCCATTATTGCTCTGAGAGAGAGAGAGAGAGAGAGAGAGAAGTGAAGAAATGTTGACTCTTGAGAGTCCTTGTAGCGGCAGTGTCGGCACCAGCAGTTCTTGCTCTACTTTGCTTAGAGAACTCCAGGTCCTCCCTCCCTTTGACTTTTTACCTTTTGTCACCTTTTCTCTTTGACGTCCAAATTAATTTTTTTCCGCAATAGTTTATTTGGCCGAATTTTGTGTTTACATAAAATTCATTGTAATATTTGTTCATTTATTGCTTCAATTTCTTACAAGTATGGAAAATTCTTGAATTGGGTGTTCTTGTTTCTTTTATTTTTGCTTTGGAAAACTCTGTCTTGATTGGGTATGTTTTCCATTTTTTTGGTTGGAATTGGAAAATCTTCATATGATTACCATAATTCTTAAGCTGTTTATCCTTCTTTTTTCTTCTTGATTTTTTTATACCTGAAATTTATTGTAATATTTTCTTAAATTTTGCTACTTGCCATTTCTTTCTTGCTTCAATTTCTCCCAAGTATGGAAAATTTCCTGAGTTGGGTATGCTTCCTTTGTTCTTGAATTTCAGCAGTCGGCACTGTTCTGTTTAATCAAACTTCACTGTATTTCACTACTGTTTCAAAGAATTACCATGTTGGCTGAGAAATATGTTGTACTTGGGAACTTAAAAAGCTTAAAATGAGCATATTAGTATGGTATTCATGATGTGTCTGAGAACTTCCACTTCCAATTTCATGTCTTGGTTTACTGTGATGTCTAGTTTCTATGTGTACCAATCCTTTCCTTCTGGCAGAGTAAAGGTACGATAGTTTATTAACCACCACGCTAATCCTTTGTTTTTTCCTAAAAAACAGCAATTATGGACTGACATTGGTGAGAATGAGGCAGAAAAAGACAGAATGTTGGTGGAGCTGGAGAGAGAATGCTTACAAGTTTACAGAAGAAAAGTTGATGAAACTGCTAATGCCAAAGCACGCCTTCACCAATCTCTTGCAGCAAAAGAAGCAGAGCTTGCAACACTAATGGCAACTCTTGGTGAACTCAGTATTAACTCGCCGGTATGATATCTCAAGTTTGTTCTTTCGCCTCCCTTCTCCCTTGATTTCATTTTATATCATTTCATTTAATATATGCATCTCCCTTTCTTTGTCTTTTGTTTGTTGCCCCCTGCAATTATTTCTGTACTCCCAATGTCAGTATAATCTGTATGTGATGAGAGTTGTGGATTGATATATGTACGTGGGCATTGGCGATGCTGTATTTTGTTTTATTACCTAAAATATTGAATGCCTTGTAATAAATGTGTTAATTGTTTGTGCTTGCTGGTAACTATGTGTCAATGCCAAAGTTTTGAACATAAATTGGTGCTCTTCCTTTTTTTTTTTTTTTTTGGGATATATCAGATCCACTCGGACAAGATGACAATGCCATTNTTTTTTTTTTTTTTTTTGGGATATATCAGATCCACTCGGACAAGATGACAATGCCATTGAAGGAGCAATTAGCTTTAATCACACCACTGGTTCAAGATTTGAAAGTAAAGAAAGAGGAAAGGCTAAAGCAATTCACAGATATAAAGACACAAATTGAGAAGATAACTAGTGAAATTTCTGGATATGGTCATATAATCAATGCTATGAATTCCTTGAATCTGGAAGAAAATGACTTGTCATTGAGAAGGCTCTCAGAGCACCAATCCCACCTTCATGCTCTCCAGAAGGAAAAGGTATCAAGTAAAATCCTTTTTAAGTTTTCTGTTCATACTTGATTTTTTACTTTCTGTGGCCAGTGGCCCATATCTGACCTATAAATATGTTTCATGATGTAACCTTTTGTAGGTATAAAAGTATACTTTCACTTTAAAACTAGTTGCGCATTCACAGTTAAAGTGTGTATTGAGTTCCATGCACATATTGATGCACTTCTCCTTGAAAAATAAATAAATATTGAGAAATAGAGAATGAAATCCTTTAAATTGCAGTGTTAAAGTCCTCTACTATTTGGATTCTCATGCATCAACTAGGAAACTCCATTGGCTTCTAGAAATAACATTCATTTCATAAGTAAACTGATGTAATAAAAGAATCATGTTCATGCTCATGCTCATGCTCATATGGAATAGCAGGTAGTTCATTGTGTGCCATTGAGGTCCTAGTTTCCTAAAGAAAATAATTAGTGATTGCAAATCTCTGTCATTTTTACAGTCTGAGCGCATCCAGAAAGTGTTAGACTTTGTAAATGAGGTGCACACATTGTGTGCTATTCTTGGGGTGGATTTTGGTGAAACTGTGAGTGATGTGCATCCAAGCTTACATGATACAAGACTGGGGCAATCTACAAATATCAGCAATAGCACGTTAGAGGGCTTAGAGCAGACCATTATCAGGTTGAAAACAGAACGGAAAGTTCGTCTCCAGAAGGTACTTTTTCCCATTGGTTGCTTCATTTACTTTCCCTTTGTGTGTATATTAATTACTAGTACTAAATTTTTCTATTTTGCCAACGTAGCTAAAAGATGTTTCTGGTTCACTAACTGAACTCTGGAACTTGATGGATACACCGAGAGAAGAGAAGACTTACTTTTTAAGGATCACCTCCATTCTTGGTTTTCCTGAACAAGAGATCAAGGAATCTGGTGCTCTTTCATCGGAGATCATTCAACAGGTTTGCAAGCATCTCAACCTCCTTTATATCCTTTTTCCTTTTCCCATTTTTGTATAAGCAATTATTTCCCCTTCTTTCAGTTCATCATCTCAAACTAATTATAACCCCCTCACATAGAACTGTGTCCTTGAACAGAATTCTAACCATAAAATTTGAGACTTAGGACTCAAGTGTATTATCTCCATACAACTACAAATCAAATGTATACATTATGTGATTTAAAAAAACTGCAAGACTGATCAAAGGATCAAAACTTCTTGGAAAAGATTATATAAGCACTAGATTATATTATACCTTTCTTTTGTTCAATATAGGTCTCATCGGAAGTTGAGAGGCTCACTAAACTAAAGGCTAGCAGAATGAAAGAGTTGGTGATGAAGAGGAGGTCAGAGTTGGAGGATTTATGCAGTAAAAACCATATTGAACCTGATCCAAGCACTGCTACTGATAAATCATGTGCAATGATAGACTCTGGTACATTCCCTATTCTGGATGACCCTCTTATGAATCTCAAACTTCCATTTCAAATAAACAAGTTCAATGTTTGATGGACCAGGTCTTGTGGATCCTTGTGAGCTCTTGGCAAGCATTGAAGCACAAATAAATAAAGCAAAAGATGAAGCTCTGAACCGAAAAGAAATTATGGATAGGATTGAGCGCTGGCTTTCTGCTTGTGAGGAAGAAAACTGGCTTGAAGATTATAACCTAGTAAGCTGTGTGCATGTTGCCTAAGAAATTCTAGTTTGCATAAGATGACTAAAGTGTCTACTATTTTCTGTTGTAAGCCAATGTTAAACTGCTTTTTTCCTTAATGGTGGAAAGTTTGAATAGCTCCTTCTGTTTATCAGGATAAAAACCGTTACAGTGGTGGGAGAGGCGCTCACATAAACTTAAAGCGAGCAGAACGAGCTCGAATTACTGTAAATAAGATTCCAGGTAATTTATCTTGTTATTTCCATTAGGATTTTTTTTCCCAGTCTGGTGCTTGAGTTGCTTCCATTTCAGGTATGGTTGACGCTCTGATTAGCAAGACACTAGCTTGGGAAGATGAGAAGAAGAAGTTGTTTCTTTATGACGGGGTGAGTTTTACTGCTGTTAAGAAATTTCTTGATTATCTTTTTTTCTTGGATGGCAATTTTAAATGACCATATCTGAATATTCTTGTAGGCACGATTGGTATCGGTATTGGAAGATTACAAATTGACCCGGCTACAAAAAGAAGAGGAGAAAAGGCGTGCTCGTGTAATGTTTGCTGACTTTTTTCTTTAAAATTTCTTCTATTGTATCTTATGAACACTTTGTGTGAGCCAAAGTGAGAAAGTATGGGTTATATCCAGTCCAGCGCATCAAAATAGCAATTTTCATGTGGATAGTGGGTTGATTAGTGAGCTGAAGGTTTCTCCTGTTATCTTCTCTTGCTTGCAGGACCAAAAGAAACTTCATGATCTGCTCCTCACTGAAAAAGAAGCAAGGTATGGTTCTAAACCAAGTCCAAGGAGAAGCAGTAGCTTTAGGAAGACAAATGGATACCATACTAACGGATGTGTAACCCCCTCACCACGTCGGAATTCTGCTGGCTGTCAAACCCCAGAGCTTTTAACACCCCGCTCATACTCTGGGCGGCAGAATGGGTATTTCAGAGAAACTAGAAGGCTTTCAACTGCCCCTCTGAATTTCGTGGCAATAGCAAAGGAGGATATGATGTCTTTTTCATCCGTTTCTGGTTCTGAACCAGAGTCTCCACTTCAACCCTGAATATGGAATTTAAACTGGTATGGTCTTTTCCTTGAATTCAACTGTGTGGAAATTACGGTGCTGAATTGTGATGAGAATACGATGTAATACTTATGAGTTCCGGAAATGAAAATTGAGTTTTCTTATACATATATGTATGCAGGGTGATAGGAATTTATGGTTTGGTGTGGATTCACTGAGTATGTAGGCCAACATGACTGGGAAGGAACTACTGAAACCTGTGAATATGAAAGCGGTATGTTTAGGGGATTGTAGAGACACCGGTAACAGGAGTGCAGTGCAGGAAAGTGGTATACTGAGTGAGGAGAGATTAGTGAGTGTGGATATGAATTAGTTAAAAGTGCAAAAATGTTGAGTATGGTAGACTACTAATATGTGTTAAGGATTTGGTTTTTGGATGTACATATAATTGTGTTATTGGTTTGACTTTTGATTGATATGTAGCTGCCTTGATTGTCTAGTTGTATCTATCTATCTGTCTATGTAGGCCTCTCAAGATTGTACTCCCAGCCTGTCGTAAACAGACAAGTTTGTATCATTTGTATGGTATTATATTGGCTGGATACAGCTATCACATTTGTCGTGGCATCATCAATTTGATGTCTTTCAGAAAACGACCCACTTCTTTATGTCACACCCCACCCCACCTATTATTGCCACTGCCCAGTAGCAGTGGGGTATACTTTTAAAGAAAATGTCTGGGGACTCAACTGGGGCATTAATCTATTCTAACAACAAAGCATAAAAAGTACTGTATAATAATAAATTTATCATTGTTAAGTTTTATCGACCAAGTAAAAGACCCGTTTAAGAATGAAAACATCATTTGTCAGAATTGTTATGTTCCATATTGTTTGTAATCACTAATCATATAGAAGCCGCCATCATTTGGAACAGGTAATGTAACATGGACAAAGGACAAGTTCCTTCTTTCAATGTTATGTATTCATTCTACTTTGTCTGTATATAATAAAACTGAAGCCTGGAACTGCACATTGTACAGACAACCAAATTCGTATTGGAAAATTGAGCATAGGAGAAGGAGAAGCCATTAGTGCAACCGTGACATTAAGTGACGTGCTACACAGCATAGCATAGCATAGCATCATTCTATTCTACAAGAGAAATTGAAAGAGCCACTGCCATGCCTAACGACAAAGAGATTAGTTGAATCACCGTACTCCTCACGGATAAGGAGCCGCCTCTGTTTGATTCTGCCAGCACTCCCGCAACTGCAACGTAAATAAACCCACCTGCTGTGAATCCCTGCAACAAATTAAAACATCAATTAATTCATTTTTAATCTGGAATGAATAGCATAGCTCCACCTCCGCATTGCACATCTCAAAAATTACCTCAATCAATGATGACTGCCCTGGATCTTGTCCTAGCACCAAGGCCTTTAAACAAAATATTATTATTAGTTTCTTAGTACACAAGGCAAAAAAGAAATCAATTTGTCATCAAACACAGTAGAATACAAACCAGTGCAGTTCCTGCAAGTGCCACTAGTGCCGATAAGAAGTTAAAAAACAAAGCTTTCGAAACACTGAAACCAGACCTCACCAAGATTCCAAAGTCACCTATCTGCATTACAATAGCCAAGACCCAGATTCAGTAAATGTATCTGTTTATCAATGTGTTTGTTAGAGAGAGAGAGAGAGGGAGAGAGAGAAGACCTCCTGAGGAAGCTCATGAGCAAGCAGAAACAATGTTCTTGACCACCCACCAACTGATCCATAAAGCAGGAAAGCACTACCTAATGCCATCCCATCAGTAAAATTATGCTGCAACAAAAAACAAATTTTACAAAGAAATTAATCCAGTTAGTAACATGAGCTTTGTTAAATTGGATTGTTGGGATCATAGGAAAAATGATCCACTTTATTCATGTTTGCCAAAGATCATGCATTATATATTATACAGTACATTTTATCTTATTTTATCCAGTTATCTATCAGCACCTTTAAGTTGATTATGGATTATCTTCATAAACATAAGCTTTACATAATATGATAATAACAATAATAAAGAAAAAAATTAAATAAATAAATAAAAGACTCAAAAGGAAGATACATTGCCAAATTTAAAGAATACATACAACACCATCAGAGAAGAGATTGAGATAACCAAACACCAGGCTTGATTGTGATTTAGCAGGCTCTTCTTTGGTGGATTTAGCACTATCTTTGGATGAATTTAAAGCCTCTCCATTGGTTTCAAGTTCACCACCATCACCACCAGTGTTTCTCTGCAAAAGGGCAAGAGCCAGAATATGAGACACAATACAAAAACAAATACCTGAGGAACATAGGGTGCTTCTACAATGCCTTTTTCACACACACACACACACACACACAAAAGGAGACATTTTTGTCACGTGCTACTTAAATTTTTCTTTTTTCTCAACCCAATTGATATGACCAAAAAATCCTCACTTTTTTTCATTTTTGGAAAGAGGCATTGTAAAAGTTCCCTAAGAATAGATCATTTATTGTAGAACATCTGCTTCTGAAATACAGGCACATCAATAGATCCAAAATTAGAATGTGGAAAGATGTATATGTAACATGACACTCAATAATAAAACCAAGAGTAATTGACATACAGAATAAAAAAAAATTAAGGACAGTGAAAAGCAAGAAAAATCAATTTCAAAAAATAATTCGCATTCAGAATTAACATTCTACCTTCCTGAGAACAGCGTTTTTGCTGTCCTTCTCCCCATTAAGCATCTCAGCAGATTGACCATCAATTTTACTTCCACCAGATTCCTTTTCTGGTAAGCTTCCAGTTTTCTCATGAGTCAGGTCCTGAAGATCATTATCAGGATTGTTATCATCCTTTAATTTCTTACTGTGTCTGTGATGATGATGACCATGACCCCATGCATTAACTCCTCCAGACAATTCTTCAACGTACCTCACAAGCTTCTCAACAATAAGAAAAAGCACAATTCCAGCTGCAGCAAACAAATACAGAGTATATATCATGATAAGATTTCAAATGGTTAACAGGGCAGCGAACCCTATATGAATGTAATCTACCCAGAAAAGTACTATTAAAATATTTTTACAATTTTAGGTCATAATTGCATTCTTCTCCCATAACTTAAAACCAAAAACTATGATACACAAATAGTAGATTCAGTCTTGCACTCCATTATTCCAATCCAAGCTAAGACCAAGCCTTGGAACTTGGAACCAAACACACCCTTAGTTTTGCTTGTGCTGGTCTACATCTGCTGCAGTACCCCTTCCCCCAGAATGCAGAATAAATTTAGAGAGAGAGAGAGAGCGCCTGCAGGGGGAATGGAAATGGGGCATAGGAGAAACTGTTTTCCTTCCTAGAAATAGAAAGATGACAGCTGAGAAATGAGAATTAGGGCTTTCATTTAATTACATTATCCTTGTAAATACAAAAAACAACATAATGTAATAGATGCAAGTGTATGCATGTTTATGAGTGCTCTAGCATGCAATACACAAAATGAGATTCTTTTTGTAAATTGTCAAAAGCAAAAAGGCTGATTATATATATATATATATATATATATATATATATATATATGCACAAAAAAGAGGCTTGAAACCTAATGACAACTTACTCAATATGGACAATCCAACAGAAAGATCCTTCAAGGAATGAGAATGTGAATGTCCAACATGGTCATGGTCATGAGAATGGACCTCATGGCTTTCTGAATGAGAGTGATTGTCACCTGAAAAAGAATGTAAAGCCTCGCAAAATTACCAAACCCTACAGATGTTTATATAATTCATTGTTGTAGAGTTTCTGGGGGTAGGGCAGGCAGCAAGTATCAAACATAGGGAAGAGATGAGACTTTAAAGCACCATTTACTTGCTATTGTCTCTTTTGTTTATGCTAATATAATTTTTCTGTTGGGAGTGAAGTATCAACATCTTTCGCGCAATAGTCTATTTACAAAGATTTACTAATAAGAAAAAAGGGTGGAATTGATATCACAAGATCAATTAAAAAATGAATGCGACTTTTATTTCCATTCAACCGATATTCCTTTGCCAAATCTTACCAAAAGCATGGGGTAGTTGATGAAGAAAAGCATCACCCAACATTGCTCCAGCCTGCATGGGGCATACTACATATTATGAGAACAAACAAACTAATAATTGAAGAAGAAAAGGCATGAGAACACTTTAAGAGCACCACAGGTCAAGCTACTGGAAAAACTAAAGGAAAGGCAGACGAATAATTATATACTAGTTCAGAACCTCTACACACAACATACAAGATTTATGAAATTAGTAACAGAGTTTGTTCAAGAAATTATATATTTTATTATTTTAAGATCATTGAAGGCCTTCATATCACCACTTGAACGGACAGCATTTCTATCAAGCACAGTTACATCTTAGTCTCTCCCAAGAAATAGGGTAAATTGCATTGTAGCCTACGTGTCAACATTTCATCACTTTTCTGCCACCATAATGATTGCACCACCACATCGCATATCACTTCCACCACTCTTTCTCTTCCTCTTCCCTCGTCACTGTCCACTATTGCTATCATACCTTTCAAAGCACTCTACATTTCCTCTCTCTTCCTATTAAACTACTATCCACTTCTACCAGTGTCATTGCCACAAACATGCCATCTCATTCTCCTCGCAGCAGCCTTGCTTACAAAATTCGCATGAACTTTTGTGGAATTGATTACATAAATGTGTGAAAACTTGGAATGTAACTCTCTATCAACTACATAGATTTGTACCTAAAAGTCAGAGACAAAACAGAACCCAAAATAGCAATTAAAAGTAGATAATGGACCCATCTAATGGGCTCAGGTAAGAAACCATTGGATAAGTTGGACATCCAAAACACAGGAACCAAAATTTTGTTGAAAGAAAATAAAGAGCCATATGAGAAGTCATGTATCTAACCCCAAATAATGCCAGAGCATCCACAATGGCTTTGGATGGCCTTCCTTTCACTGTAGAAAACAAGAGTCTAATTTTAGTTAAGAAAATTGTGTTAACCAAGCTGAAGCAAATCTCTACCCAGATTCAAGAACAAAACACACAAACCCAAAAGGCATATAAACCACTTACAAAATATTAGAGGCAATATGATCAAGCAAACAAGGGATGCCAAGCTCACCAATAGAGAGCAACTCATTGCATGAAGCCAAAGCCCTGCCCAATACATCCACCAACCAAAAAAAAAAAAAAGGCAAGGTTAAAACAGCTGACATGTTTGGGTACTAATTACTTCAAAAATAATATACATGCATACATATATACACATGTTCAATCCCAGATTGCCAAAAACTAACAGTTAGAATGTGATCAACACAGCATGAAGCAGATAAAATGATGGCATACAGAATGCAAGTATAAATAAGATCACGAGACAACAAATTGATAGCATATATCACCAGGAAATAACTAAAATAATAACACTGCCAGCAAGGCAGGAACTATGGTTTGCATTAGAATCCAACCTCTAGTGTAAAGATGACACAAAAAAATTTGTCAGTAAATTTTTTTTTTTTAAATGCTATAAGAGATGCCAATAGCAAACTTCTCATGCCTAATGACACTTTAAAGGAATCTGAATTAGTCTACCTTTGGAATAGATTTGCATGAGGACATGTGTTGTAAACAGAAAATTTGTAAAGCATAACTTTAGCATGACAATAATGTATTGCAGACTGCATACAAAAGGGAGTTTGCAGAAGAAATTCAGGCTTCAATAGGAAGAAATTTGCATTGGTGACCTTAGATGCTCCTAGGAATCACTCAGGCCGAGTCTACAAAGCTCAATTTTAATTAGACTAGTGTTGATATTTTTAGCCTTACACAAGAATAGTTTTATTATCTCAATTTTAATAAGCATGAACTTATATTAAATGCAAACTTTTGCAATAATGAGCTCCGCACAACTACTTGAATCAATCGAATGCAATAAAGACAATGGCGAGCTCTTAACAGAGATACTAGTCTATAATAATCAAAGAAATTAACTTTATGAACTGAAATTAAATTTACAACAACAAAAAAAAAAAGTGTTAAAATAACAGAGGATTCCCAAATAAATATGAAAATAAAGTAGCATACTAACACTGGAAGTTCTTCGAGCAAATTAAAAATAACAATAATAAATTAATTCAATTACCAAGACCAGAGAGCTCAGAATCAACATGCCCGTGGTCATGATGGTGGTGGTGGTGTTCATCGCGGGTCCCAAATCCGTACAGCTTTAGATCCTCCTCTTCCGCCAATTCCTCAGGAAGCAGCTTCCTTTTATTCACTTCAGCGCCGCTATGGTGGTGGTGGTGGTGGTGGTGATCGTGATCGTGGCCGTGGCCGTGGCTACACTGGTGAGTAGACGCGTGTCCATGCTCAGCATCGCCGTGGTGATGGTCGTGTCCGTGGCTACACTGTTCCGCCGCAGAATGCCCGTGGACCGCTGACACACACAATCCAGAAATCAGCAGTAAGACAAACAGTAAACCGGGGCAGATCTGTCTTAGAGGAACCGCCATTTCTGCTTCTCCTTCTAAGATGAGTACGACGGAGTAGACGACTTCGCCACTTGAGAAAATTAAATTTGAACCTCCAAAAAAAAATCTAATTTTAGGAAGCTAATTTAGAGTGGGGGGGAGCTAGTGTGGAAGTTGATGAACATTAAATTGGGATTTGAAACAATCAGAGGAATTAAGAGCGGTTTTTGCAGGTTCCTTCAATTGTGATTATACAAACGGCGCAGAAAAAGAGTATAATTATTCCGACGATTACACCGAATGTTACTACATCCATTTTTTTTTCTTGTAATTTTCATTCCATTTATTACAAGAAAAAAAAAACTGAAATAATATAATCAGAACTATATAATATAACTCATATTTCAGAATTCTCAGAGGGTAAACGTTAGGTGATACATGGATACCGTGCATCGTGATATCTAATATTCTAATCTGAATAATTTCAAATCGACCTTTGAGGTTTCTATTATTGCATTGGATACCCTGTATATTTTGTTTACTGGAATTTGAGGCAATTGTATCATTTCTATGGTTTGACTTTATCCGCGAAGCTTTGTCCACATGCCATGGAGGATGCAGAGAGCATAGATTGTTGTGTCAGTGAATTTCAACCTTCAACAAATGTAAGGATAGAAATGCAACTCCTCTGAGCCGTTTAATTAGTTAATAATATTACTTATTTATTGTTCAAAATTCACCTATCATTTCTCATTTAGAGAGATTGTATCCAAGAGAAGAAGCGTAACACTTTTTTACAATTCATCTATTCTTGCGCTTCTTCTTTTGCTTCATATAATCGCAATAACGTACGCAACAATAAGAATAGGCTTTGTTCTCAGATAACGATGGCATGGAAATGGGCTTCTGGTGTGCTTAAAGATCAAAATAGCATATTCTTGACAAGCTTAATTAGAAGAACCATGTTTCGAAACCCGACAATTGAAGCTATAGTTATCAAAGCCACCCGTCACGATGAATATTCAACTAACCACAGGTACGTTGATAGATTGTATGAGTGGATATGTCTATCTCCAAATCATCTCACGCCTATAGTATGTGCTATTACATTGCGAGTGGAGAAAACTAGGAGTTGGGAGGTGGCCCTTAAGGGGCTTATGCTAATGCATCGTGTTATGTGCTTCGACATTGTGGCTGTAAACATGATCGGGCGGTTGCCATTCAACCTCTCTAGTTTTACAGATGGGCATTCCAACCCTGAGGAAGCATGGTGCCTAAATGCATTTGTGCGTTCCTATTTTGCATTCCTAGACCATAAATCAATCATCCTTTTTGAAAATTCACGAGAGGATGATTGTTATAAAACAAAGTCATCGGGTCACCAACTGTCCCATTTCTCTGTCTCACACGACCTTAACATGCTTCGAAATCTACAAGGATTACTTGACATTTTGCTCCAAGTAAAGCCCCACTCGGAGATAGCAGCTGTGCCGCTTGTTGTGCAAACCATGGACATGATCATGGTGGAGATATACAATATTTATCATCAAATATGCATTACAATTACGAGAGTTTTGCTACGAATATACATGGTCGGGAAAATTGATGCCAAAATCGCACTTCAGATTGTGCAAAAGGCAACACTCCAAGGTGAAGCACTTGCCTTGTACTATGAGTTTTGCATAGAACATGGGTTGATCACCAATTTAGATTGTCCCAAAGTAAAACAAATCCCGGAAGAAGACATTCGAGAGCTCGAGGATATCATAAAGGGACCTTCCCTTTCTGCTTCTAGCCCGACCAATGATAACCTTAACAAGTCAATAGTAGCGATCAAAGAACAAGAAAAAGAGACAACGACAAAAAGCAAGTTGAAAACCGTAATCACTAATCATTGGGAGACATTTGATGATTATCAAATGGTTTTAACAACTACATGCAATGCTAATAATGTGCATGTTAATTCTCATCAAGACTTACCAGATCTCATCAGTTTTTTGAATTTATTGTAGGTGAGATGATAAGAAATAACTTGAGGGGAGAAAAATTTTGTATATGTACAATGTAGTGAACTTGCTAGCTACGTAATGAATGAGATTTTATTCTATTTTTTTTTCTCTCTTTTGCTTACTCCAACTAACTCCAAAGCCGCGTACTAGTATACTAGCCCAATGCTTCAAGCACCCATTGCATAGACAATGTTAAAATATACTACTCGGTCTCAGTTTCATTCATAAAGTCTAGATTGCCATAATCTAAAATTCATTATCTTCGTCTTCAATTTGATAGAGCTAAAGTAAAAGTATATATCATATATTCATTATATACGCTTATAATTATCAAATAGGAAAACAATGTACATCTGAACTAATATATACATATATAATTGAGCCATCATCTAACAGTATCTCACTAAAAAAAATTCTAACAATATCTAAATGGTAATTTAATGTTATTAATTTCTCACTGATGAATAGAATTTATAAAGAAGATTAAAGAAACTTTTTGGGTATAGTAACTCAAATTAAAAATCAAACCATTACATGAGGAGAGATGTATAGTATAAACTATTTTAAAATTCTTAATTAATGACAAAAAGAAACGTTAATGCCATGATAATTTTACATAACACAATTGGACTACAAAATCATTCATCAACCACATCCATAATATGAATAGAATTGAACAAGGAACTAGCTATGTTACGTTGGCAGATGTCGCTATATGCACCGATGCACGAGTAATACCTAAGAAAACTTGAGGAATTCAAATGGTTCTAATTAATTAGAGTAGAAAAGTTTCATAATTTAATTTAAGTCACATAAAATCAGTGAGTTTTGTGTTTAATGTGAGTTAACACCTTTAATTAAAAATAAAAAATAAAATCTTATCAACACCCTTTTATCAAATCCAAAACTGATCTATGGTTCACTCATAATCCTTCTAAATGTCTAAGCAAGAACATATTAAATATTTTCTTGACTTTAGTAATTTGACCTTATCTAGTATATAAATGTGGTCGACCGTCACTAAAAAAAAAAAAAAAAAAAAAAAAAAAAAAAAAAAAAAAAAAAAAAAAAAAA
>NC_044929.1:71113-109182 GCF_003576645.1 Ipomoea triloba | reverse complement strand
AAAAAAAAAAAAAAAAAAAAGGCAGCATTAAAATAATAAAAAAAAACGCAGACTATCTTGACTCGACAAATAGAAAATGGCACCACTACACCTTCAGCTGCCCATAAATAATACAGGAGATTTCAGGAAAGCCTTCAAACTAAATTAAATTTCCCAGACGGCCGGGATCGAGTTTCAGTCACCTTACCAGTCAGCATGGCAAAAATTCCGACGGCGAGTTTGATGGAGTGTGAGAAGGCGATGCCAGTGATTGGGTTAGGCACCTGTGCGTATCCCCGGCCGGACAGCGGGACGGCCAAGGCCGCAATCGTGGAAGCCATCAGGGCAGGATACCGGCACTTCGACACAGCCTTCGCTTACGGGTCAGAGAAGCCGCTGGGAGAGGCAATCGCCGAAGCAGTGAATCTGGGGCTGGTCCGCCGCGAGGAGCTCTTCATCACAACTAAGCTGTGGGCCAGCTTTGCTCATCCGGATCAAGTTGTTCCTGCCTGCAAAATGAGCCTCCAGTGAGTCACACTCTCACATATATATATATATGCATTCCTAGCTTTAAACCTTCATTCAGCCTATAGATCATATCCACAATTATATGCATGTTTGGACACTTTTTTAGCGATCTAATTGGAAAATTAAAACTGTGAGCTTAGTTCTTATCCATACTTAGCTTTGATATTTATGTGCCATATATTTTTTATTTGGAAGAAAAATTAATACTCCGGAGTATATTTTCTTATAGTCAACTGTCTACTAGTGCACATAGTCAACATTTATATTCTGTTTTTCGTCAACAATGATGGTCTGGCCTGGAAAACATTCATTAATCTTATCTAAAAACTAATAACTGGAAATGAAAATTATATCATTCATTTATGTCAATATTTTGTGTATACATTATGTTATAAGAATTGTACTATACAATATATTAGTCAAAAATACCCTTACTTTCGTTATCTTTCCTAATTAATGCAGGAATTTGGGGTTAGAAAATGTGGACATGTATCTGATACACCTACCGGTTAGACTGAAGGAAATGGTAGAAAGTTTTCCAGTTTCAGAGGAGAAGATTGAGGCATTGGATATAAAGGGTGTGTGGGAAGGGATGGAAGAGTGCAAGAGGATTGGGCTGACAAAGGGAATTGGAGTCAGCAATTTCTCCTGTAAAATGCTTCAACACCTCCTTTCTGTTGCCAAAATCCCTCCTGCTATCAATCAAGTAATTAAGTCTCAGTCTCTCTCTCAGATGAGTTACTATACATTTATTTAAAAAATTTATTCTCAAATAATAAAATAATGTAGGTTGAGATGAACCCAATATGGCAGCAAGAGAAGCTGAGGGAGTTTTGCAAGGCAGAGGGGATTCATGTGACAGCATATTCTCCCTTGGGTGCAAACAACACCAAATGGGGAGACAATAGGGTTATGGGGTGTGATGTGCTAGCACAGATTGCAAAAGCCAAAGGGAAAAGTGTTGCGCAGGTTTCACTGCGCTGGATTTATGAGCAAGGCGTGAGCTTGGTGACTAAGAGCTTCAACAAGGAGAGGATGAGAGAGAACCTCCAAATATTAGATTGGTGCCTTAGTGAGGAAGACCACAAAATCATCTCTCAGATTCCACAGCGCAAGGCTTCTAATCTGGCCGCCATTTTTGGACCTCATCCTCTTGTGCTGCAACTCGATGCAGACCTATGATGAATCAATGCATGCATGCACGCTTACATTCTCACTACTATACACAATTATGACTCCATCTCTAGTATTTTAATTTGTTCTCATCCACTGTTTTTCATTTCCATCTGTACCATTCAATAAATATATACCATCCACTACTTTTTTCCTCACTAAGTGATACCACCAGATAATATATATGAAGCATGAACAAAAGTCATTTTATTAAAATTTCTATTTCAAACAAGTAAAAATTTAAAAATTAACTCTTCAAGCATATATTTTACAATATAAAAGAATGTTTGAATATTGTAGCCACTAATTAATACTAAAATTTTACAACACCATAGCATAAGATATATATATGGTGTTGACGTCCAGTAATAACAGATCGAAAATTAAAAATAGAAAGCTTTCCATAACAGTACAAGTTAATTCTAGAATTAGTCCATAACAAAGTTATGTTGAATTTAGTATACTATACTACCCGGCGGCCCGGCTTTAAAATTGGACAGCATGCATGTGGATACAAATGACCAATAAGTTGAAATGGAATATATAAATATATATTCAGTCATTGGGTGCATAAAGACAAATCAAGATTGAGGATAGGAGGGTTGAGGAGGAAGTCAAAATTAGGGTTAGGGTTAGGGTTAGAGCATGATGAGATTGCAGCAGCCTCACTAATCTCACTTGTGGAAGAAGCATTATTGTTACTTGTTTGCGTGGATGGAGGAGGCAATATTGAGAGAGACAAAGACAATCTGCACCCTTCTTCTTCATCTTTCTCTTCCTCACTTTCACGTTTGCGCTTCTTTGATGTCTTCCATTTCTCTTCTTCTCCCCCACCTTCAACCACCTGCCATGTCCAACGAATACACGCAGATAGATAGATAGATTAGCTTTGTGATTAGAAGAGAAACAAGATTGTGCATGCCATCCATTACATGTATTTAGTTAGTAACAACAATGTTATTGATTTGACTGCCTTGTTGTTACTTGCAGAATTGAATTTATCTAATGCAGACACATATCCAAATGCTGACGGTGAGTTTTTCTCTCTCACCCTAAGAAAATTACTGTATATAATATGATATGATATAATAGTAGGACACTAGTAACTTTACTAATTAAGCTAAGGTAGCAGAAGAAGACTGGGGACTGCAAAACGAATTAATTAAGCAGGTCATCAGTCAATATTCTCTTCTCCAATCAGAAGAGATGGCCCCTATCCAGGACCATGCAGGCCGGCCATTTAATTAAAATTTGTACATATACTCCTATATATATATATCTAACGCATTAAATGCAGGATTTGGATTATTTCATTTCATTCACAACTATGCATGCCATAACAAGTTAGCTGGCTCCACTATCACTCTCATCACTCCCTCTTCCTAAATCCTAGCTAGCTAGCTTCCTGCACATGCCTTTGCTTTTCCCTATTCAATTCATCATCTCACAATTCCTCTACATATATGTATGATTTGACACTTACACAGTACCAATTCAAAAGTATATTTAGAGAGAGAGAGAGAGTACCTTGAAAAAGTCAAGCTCTTGATGAGTAAGAGAAGAAGAAGTGAGGGTGGTGCTATGATTGGGACATTGTGCAGCAGTAGAATCTTTCACATTGCAAAAGTAGGAGGGGGGATTCTCATTCTTATTGAGCCCACAAAACAAACAACAACCTTCTTCTTCGCCCTCGCACATTATTATTCTTCTTTTTTCTCGCCCCTTCCCAACCTTGTGCTTCTCAGACTTGGTCCAACTCGTACTCTCCTCTGTTGGTCCTCCTCTACTCATAAATAATACACCCACCCATTAAATTATCACATCATTACTATGTAATTAAATGTATGTATAGTATATATGTAGTACCTTTTGGAGGGAAGAGGACAAGGGTTAAGGAACACAAGAGAAGATGATGATGAAGGAGAAGAAGACGATAGATGATGATGGTAATCTTGGGCTTGGGCTGCTGCAGTACGGACGTCGACAAAGGGTTGTTTGGTTTTCTCCTCTTCTACTTGTTGTTGTAAAAAAGTCAAAAACTTTCACTACATACGTATATTATACGCTAGCTAGCTGTAAAATAGCTAGGTAGGAATTGAATAATGCATGGGTACGTATCAGATAAATTCAAAAAGGCCTGGATATATATCATACATACCTTGGTCGCTGAGATCAGGCTTCATGCTCCTGTACATCTGTACAGTTTTCAAAATAAATTAAATAAAAAGAAGAGAAAATTAAACTACTAGTGTAAAAGAAATAAAAGAATGAAGCACAGCAGAGCACCTGAAGATGGCTTTTGACATGAGAGATGGTGAGGTCTGGAACATTCATGAGCTGCAGAACAAGCTTTGGTGTAGCCTCTATATATCATCATACATACATGTCAGTTTAGCAGCTTCAAATTTATTTATATATGATAAGAAATAAAAGAGAGAGAGAACTGACTGTGTTGGCCTCCAAGAGCGTTGATGGCATGAAGAAAACAGTTATGGAGATCGGGAGTCCATCTGAGACGAGGCACCTTTGACCTCACGTATTGCCTCACTCCGCTGCTCCTTCCGCAACTTCCCATCCGCCCCGCCCGATATGATGTTTTCAAATTGCTTATTAGCGTCCTCAGCTCAGCTCCGAAATATATATATGTAGGAGGTTAGGTCTAAAGCCCAGCCCGCAACCTAAACTAGGTAGTCCACTCCGTAGTCATGGATGAGAGGACGCAAACTAGAAGCAGCTCATAGGAGGTGAGGTGAGGAGGATTATTGGATATTGGCTATCGTCTTCCCAAGTACTATAGGAGAAGAAAGAAAGGGAGGGCCTGTAGGCTTTAAGATCGCCGCCGGCCGGCACAACTCCAGAAGATAGAGTGAAAGAGTGAGAGAGAGAGAGAGAGAGAGAGAGAGGTAGGTTGACTACTGATATGATGTCTAGACCGTACGTGCAGTGTGTTTTGAAGCAAAGGAATTCATTTGAGTTGAGGAGGGAAAAAGTGTATGCACAGGAATGTCATACTCTGATGCCTACCTGACGGAGTCATGAGGAGTCTCTTCAATTCTTCCTTCGCCCTATTCAACTACCATTTTCTACTTTCTATAATATAATCTACACATTTTAAAATTATATACATATTATTAAAATTTGAACTCATCATAATCACCCATTTAAAAGAATCACTTTATACCACTAGATTACAATGCCTTAAGCCCGTAAAAATAACTTTAAATGCACAGCTTGGCCGGACTATGCCACTATCCTAAGTTGATATTTGAAAACGACATTTTTTGAGAAAAAATATTGGTTATGCCAAGAAACAATCATGCCAGATTACAATTTGTTTTTACTTTTTATTCAATTAGTCATTAGTGTTTGCAATGCTTGCAAACACGGTTTTGAGAGCTTTTTAACAACTTTTTTTAATCTCGTTTGTCTCTCTCTTTTTTTTAATAGAAATTAATAATAAATTAAAATGTTATTTTTATTATAATTTTAAAATGAGTTCGAATTATATAAATGTATATAAAGTAATGATAAATTATAAATATATGATATCGATAATAAGATAATATGACCTATTTTTAAAAAGTAAAAATTTATTGTAAAAATACGGATAATCTAATGATCACTACAATCCTAATGTCGTTGTCCTTCCTTTAAAACCTTATATGGGTCTACTAGCTAGCAAGCTTAAATAAGTCTAGACTTGATCTATTCAAATTCAGCTGATAATTGAGGGTGCGATAGGCTAGTCAAGGGTCTCAACCATTGTTTGATATGGTCAAGTCAGTCTGGATGACTTGATCAATAACCCCGCCTAAGTTACGTTTAACATAGGACCCATCGAATTAAATATGATATCTTTGTCAAGCATCATTCAAGGAAATATGTGATAAGCATTATATTATCTAAACAAGACTAGTTAGTTAATTAATTTTATGAGTTCTGATATAATTTTTACTATATATCAACTACTACAGATTAGTGAATAATGAAATAACTTTTGTTAAAGGATGAGTAAGTATAGCATATATTTGCATATATCCACACCACAATCTTCACATCATTACCTTCCGGCCCGCCCTACACCATTCTCTTGCTGTGAATTTCTTATACTCCCACATTTATTAACCCCCATCATGCTCCCCTCCCCTCCCCACAGAAAATTCTTTATGCTTCAATTCATTTAAATCGCGAGTCCGCTAATCAGTCAAATCTTAATCTTTATATTATCATCTTTACTACTCAAAAAATAAATAAATATTGTCGTCTTTAGTCGTGGTTTTAGGTTGAACGATGAATCACTACTCTATTTCTTACTAATATAACTTGGTAATAATTACAGCATGTTGAGTTTGTAAAATAAAATTGAGAATGAACTCAACTCAAAATTTTTAAAATATATTACTTGAAATATTAATTATAATTTTTGTGGTTTTTGAGTAGTTTTTATAAGTGTGATTAGAAAAGAGAAACTGGAATAGGAAGAAAAAAAACAAATTTGATTTTAAAAAAAATAAATTAAAAGGTAATTGTCAAGCGCCCCTAAAGTGCCCAGCTACACGCACCCGCTGTTTCGCGCACATCATTTCTTTTTACTTAGTTTTGGTGTCAGTAAATTACTGTTCCAAGAACCAAATTTTACATATGAATAAAATCTCTTCTCACTCATCCTTCTCTTTTCTCCACATCACTAATTACTATTCAAAAATCCCTTAAAAACCATTAGTATGGATGCTCTAAGCACATTAAAATTTTCATTACGGACAAGAAGGAGAATGATGGCCATCATAGGACTCCTTTACCACTCTTTAACTCGACATTCTTTTTGGTCATCCTTCTACTCAAATAGTCAACTTACATGGATTTGCATTATTATGTTCTATCTATTTTTTTTTTTTACATAGATTGATATATGCTCTATTTGGTATACATATATATATCAAGCTTAAAGTTAAAAACTTAAAAGTTAATATATAGGCTCTGTTTGGTAGAGCTTATTTAGGAGCTTATAGCTTATTTTAAGCTACTAATAAGCTATAAGCTCTGTTTGGTAATGTTCCTAAAATAAGCTAGTATCTTCAAATAAGAGCTTATTTTTGAACGCTATCTTAGGTAGCGTTTCAAAATAAGCTAGTAGCTTCCTAACCTTTTTTCCATCTTTAACCTTATTATTTTAAAGAAATGACATCATTTACCTTTCCCAATTAAAACCTTTTTGGCTAAACCTTTTTGACTTTTTCTCTTCAATATGTTTGGTTGTAATTTCAATTTGACATTTGTGTTTGAACATTGATTTTTGTATGAACTAATCTTATGAATTATAAACATTTTATTTTACTTTATATGTTTTCAAATATATGTTCTTATTTTATATTTTATTAAAATATATTGATTTTACTATTTTATATTTTAATATATAAATAAACCTATTTAAATTTAAAACTATTTAAATTGTATGAAGATGTCCTTTTTAGTCTTTTTACATTTATCAGCTTATCAAAAAGCTAATTTTACCAAACACTTTTAAGCATAACATCTAGCTTAACAGCTCTTCAGATTTCAGCTTCGAGCTTATAGCTTTTCAGTTTTCAGCTACTTTTCAGCTTTCAGCTACCTTTTCAGCTAGGTTTGCCAAACATAGCCATAGTTACTCTGCACTAGCTTATTTTGAAGGGTTCCTTATGATAATGTTTTAAAATAAAGTATCATTTCAACTCTTTATGATTTATCAAATAGAGCTTATAATTTATTTGTATCTTAAAATAAGATATAAGCTCTCTATTAAACAAAGCCATAAATATAAAAGTAATATTACATACATCTCCTTTGTTTTTCCTATACATTTTTATTCACAACACTTGATTGGTTTAATTAGTAACCAAATTTCTTATTTAATTAATTGTGAGATCTGTGAATTCATAAATATTTAATGAATGAAAATTACATGATGAGAAAAAAATATGAGAGATGAAATTCAGAAAGGGTAAGAAGTATTGTCACCCACATACATTACATGCATTGTTGTGGGTTTAACAAATTTACATTGTTTTTGTTCATCAAATGTATATAGGAAGGAATTAATTAAAAAGAAAAAGAGAAAGAAATGATGAAGGTAGGGCGGGAATGGGGATAGAGATGGTGGGGCAGTGTTGGGATTAGGAAAGGAGGCAAGAATTGAAGAAAAAGAGAGTTTATGGATGGGATTGGGAGGTATTCGCAAGAATGGAATGATGGAAATTCCTGTGACTCTGATCTTTCAGAAGGGAATGATTATACTTTACACTTACGGACCCCATCACCCTAGCTAGCTCCTTTAAAAAATAAATAAAAAATTGAATGTATGCATGTATGTATATAGGGGAGATTATAGTTGAGGCAGTTGTTGTTTCATAAATCCAAAAGTGGCCTGGTGAGGAATTTAGGGTACAAAAAGGTATAATAGAAATATATTCCCATCAGATACGATCCCCACCCCATCCCCATCCCCTTCTTCTTCTTCAGCTCAGCTCAAGTATGCAGACCAGACGAAATGATTACTATACGGCCATATATACAAATATCAAACTGGATCCATATCCCAACCCTCTCTCATCTCATCTCTCTCTCCACACCACAATCTTTACATCATTACCTTCCGGCCCGCCCTACTACACCATTCTCTTGCTGTAAATTTCTTCTACTCCCACATTTATTAACCCCCATCATGCTCCCCTCGCCACAATAAATTCTTTATTATGCTTCAATTCATGTAAATCGATCATGAGTATGATAAACACATTAAAATTTTCATTTATTTTATATCAAGTAATATAACTTTTAATTTCAGTAAATAAATAATCAGAATAGTAAAATAAATTATTAAAAAAAAAAACAAATTACGAGTAAAAAGGAGAATTATGGCCATCATAAAACTCCTTTACCACTCTTAACTCCGACATTTTTTTTGGTCATCTTTCGACTCAAATAGTCAACTTACATGGATTTGCACTAATCTTTTCTATAGAGAGAGAGGGGTTAGATTTGAAAACTTAAAAACTAACACCTCGTTTGTTTGTGAAAAATATTTGAATGAAATGGAATTTTAATTCCATGAAAAACAAATTATCAGGAAAATGGATTCGTTTGGTTGGTGGAAAAGAAATTACTGAGAATACCCTAAAGTGAAGTCAAATTCCTATAGTAAGAAATTATGAATATAAAGACCAATATACCCTAAAGTGAAGTCAAATTCTTAACAGAACTTATAATAAAGAGTCAAGAGTTGCCTCCACTAAGACTCAAACCCATTCCGATCGTTCATGTGAGAGTGTAAATCAAGACACCGAGTGCCACTAGACCACAATGTCTTTGGCTGCAATGAGTAATTTGATTGTATAGAATTAGGGAAAATAACACTTTTGATATATGAATTGTTTGATTTTTAGTAATTTGATTTAAGAAGATTTAGTCCCTTGAGTATCAATTATGTTGCATTTTAATTCTTATAAAATTATATAATTATTAAACTCTGTTGATAAACTCTTTTTATTAGATTATTTTTGTATGTTCATTTATATTTTTTTGACCTATTAAACACAAAGAATCAATATTACATTCACAAAAAATTAATGGTATGATCTCTTATTCATGAGAGTGACTACATGTACAACAATGTTAGAATTGAGTGGATCCATATCGGCTACTGTTGTGCTGCTGCTTTGACTCTAACCTAAAAGAAAAAAGAGAAAGAAATGATGAAGCTAGGGCGGGGATAGGGATGGTGGGGCAGAGAGGAGTTTTGTTGGGATTAGGAAAGGAGGCAAAAAGAAAAAGAGACTTTATGGATGGGAGGTATTGGCAGCTAGAGAATAGAATGATGGAAATTCCTGTGACTCTGATTTCTTCTGATCTTTCAGAAGGGAATGATTATACTTTACACTTACGGACCCCCCCTACCTCTCTCCTTTTCTTTAAAAAAAAAAATCTAATTATAAAATCAATTCCTACTAATATACACAAAACACTGTTTTTTTGATTGGTTAGAGACAGGGATATAGAGAAAGAACAAAGTACGTAATAATGAAGTATGGAAATGGATTGGCGTAGGGTAGAGTGGTTATGCATCCAATAACTCCAAACTCAGTATTTATTCCTCTCATCTCTTCCAACTCTCTGACCATTCTTCTTGTCTACTTCTGTCCACTGCCCCCATCCTACCCTATACCTACTTTCCTGTGCCTCTTTCTTCCCTTTCATACTCTCTCATTTCCATCTATTTATTATCACCAACAAATTCTATCATCTCAACAATATATATTTTCTTGTACTTAAAAGTAAATTATATTATCATATCACTATATTTATAAATCTCCTATATTTTCTTTGCTTTTATTATTTTGTTTGCAATTATTGAGTTAGATAGAGTGTTTGGATAGTTGGCAAGTGAAGCTTGAAGAAACTGCTTAAAAGAAGGACCCCAGGTTAAAGATTGAAACGGTGAAGTGAAGGGATTGATTGACAATATTTGGAAGTTTGAATTATCAAAGAATTTAGAAAATTTGTTTCATTATTTGTACCACTTTCCTTTTATATATTTGGAATGAAATTGTATTTTAGGAAGACAATTTTGCAGTAAATTGTAGGAGATTGAGGCTTGATTGGCTATGAATTTGCAGGCCAAATTGTTAGGTGATTTTACTTCTCAGTTTAGAATGAACGCCAATGAATAAATACTCAACTCGTATTAAATATCAAATAAGCATTAGAAAGAATTATGAACGCCTATAAATAAACACTCATCTCAATTTAGAATGAATGCCTACAACATTAGGAATCCTAGTTTGGGTTTTACCTTTTATACCATAGATATCAAATAAGCATACTTAATCTAAATCCTAAATAGGGCAACTCACACATGATTTAATTAGTAAACAAAACAAAGATATAAAAGAAAGACATCATCATGAAGGCAATAAAGATTAAAGCAACAAATAAACTTATTTATCTTCAAAACCAAAAGAATTCTAGACACCCTGCTTGCAACTCAAAGGAATCTATGTTATTGGAATAAAATAAAAAGTGTTTAATTGGTCTAGGTTTGAAATCCTCACTATACTATATACTCTATAAGATACTAATTACTATTCTTTTTGGACTCTCTTGTTAAATCTAAAATTATAGATTAAATCGTGCAACAAGGGCCAGGGTACGAGCGTGACGTAGCCCGTTTGTGGAGGTGATCACGTCATGCAATGGACGTGTGACCTGTGAAGGCCTTTCTCACGGGTGTGGTGAAGCTCATGACTGATGCTAGAAACGGGTCGCGTCCCTATTTTCCTCCATCCCGTGCAATTTATTCCCGAATAGCTTGAGAATGTCCGTTTATTCCTTCCTTTCCTATGCATTTCTTAATTCCTTAATTGATATAATATATTCATTTGCTCCAAAATACCTTAACATGATGTTTGGTTGCGAGGAAAAAATTATATCAATTACAAAATTCATTTTTGACACCCATTGAATTGCAATTCAATAAAATGACCGAATTACAATTCCTTTCAATTAAACACTGTAATTTTGTATGTCAAAGAATTATGTTGTATTTAAATTACAATTACGTCTAACCAAATAACTCATAAGTAATTTTATTTTTTAGAATTTTTTTTAAATAGTTATTTTTGGATAAAGAGATGTATTGGGTTGACTTAAATAAAAGTCAAAAATGACAGAATAAAATATAAAAATAAAATAAAGTGAAGGAGGAGAAGAAATCTGAAGTTGATGCTACGACTCCTACGAGGAGAGGGGAATGAGATCAGATGCTACTGCTCCTGTCCCGTCGTCTTACTCTTTAGTCCCCTACTCTAAACCCTAACCCTAACCTATCCTATTAATATGATGTGACCGCTCCTCTCCTCTCCTCTCCTCTACGTTTCCCCTTTGCACTTCCAATATAATTCTCATTCTTCTGCCAATATTCTCTACCCTTTACTTCCAAAATTGCGTAAACCTAGCTCATTAGTCATTAATAATAGATACAAGTATTTACTATTTGCTTATATATCTAATCTAAAAACATAATAAGATTCAATCCAGGTTGTATCCCTGGTTTATGTCCGTTTTTTTTGTTAATATTTTTTGTTTCTTTTGCTATAAAAGTTGTACTACAAATTTTTTTGGGCAAAAATATCCCTATTATTATAACTTCTATTAACTTTTCACATTATTATTACCATACACATGCCTACAAAATATTTTTTCTTACATTCTTAAATGATAAGTTTAAATTCATTTAGATTTTAATTAAATGTTAACATAATTATATTTAGTAATCTATCAATTCTATAATTTTTATTTCAATAATATTAATATGAATTCTACAGTTATAAATAAATAAATAAATATACACACTATTATTTAAAAAACTATTTTAATATAACTAGTATTTTCGCACGTGCGTTACACGGAATGGATTTGTTATAATATTTAAAGAATATTTGGATCAATATACAATTATATATATTATAGCATCGAATATTATATAGCGCAATTGATGAAATTGATTGGATCGGTTATGTTTTCTGACGTTTTCCTTTGAATTAGAACAAATAATTGTCCAATTACCCGGGCGTGGATAAATTTTTTTTATTATATATTGAGATAATAAAAATAAAGATGAAATTATAAAAAATTCTAATATTGAACGTGTACATTTATTTGATTATAAGATTAGTACAAAAGTATTACTCAATTAATTGAATAATATATGACTTGTTTGTCTAAAATTATCTTAAAAAGATCTATAAGTAATATGACTTATATAATTATATTATTACTAAAATAAATATGAGAAAATGAGAAATAAATTAATTGTAATATTTATAAAAATAAATTCAACGATCAATGCTTAACTTAATTATCATAATAATTATTAGGCAATTATTATTAGTCAATTACACTAATATATGTGTAATTATACTTTTATACTTTAAGTATATTCATTTTCCCCATATTGCATTTAGTTTTATCATCCTCCTCCATATTTGAATGAATTAATTTTGATTATTATAAAAATCTAACAACCCATGTTCAATTAATTTATTAAAAGTTTAAATAACTTAGAGTTTTCAAAAGGAAAGTATAATAAATTATTAAAGTTTTTAAATAATTTTCAGTCAATTAGTAATATTCTTTTCTTTTCCCGGTAAATGATTTTACTTTTATTAATAGTGTTGATACGTGAGTATACATATTATAAATTTATAGATATTAGTTTATTTCTATTTTACATTTTCTTAACAAATAAGCTTTATTAATTATTTGACCAATAAAATATTTCATTAATTGACTACAAAAGTTTAGGCGGGGAATGAAATAGGAGAATTTTACTTTTATATATGGTATAGAATATAGATTACGATCTTTTTATATTTTAAATCAATTAGTAATATCATTTTTCTTGGAATAATCGTCAAATAAACCACTGAACTACACACAAAACTGCAATTAGGCCATCGAACTCAAAAAGTATGCAATTGGATTCCTGAACTATATAAACTCATGCAATTAAGTACAAATTGACATGTTTTCAAAAAAAAAAAAGAGTCCAAATTGACCTGTTTACCTACAATTGTGATGACATGGTGGTTACTAATTTTAAAATAATCTTTTTAAATAATTTTGATTAAAATAATTAAATAATAATAATAATAAAATTAAAAAAAAAAAAACAGACGTCTGCGACAGTTCTTCTGTTTTTTTTTTTTTTTAAATTATTAGTGCCGATTGTTATGTGTAAATTAATATTAGGCAACCTTATCTAGGAAAAATGAAAAGAATTACGTAGTAATATTTACCTAATTTTCGTTCCATTTTTAATTAATGATGTAGAATATTATTATTGAAATATTTCCGTTTCATTTTTAATTTTCGTTCCTTTTTTAATTTATCTTTAATATTGTTTATAATATGCCTTTATTATTTATGATGTAGAATGTTTTCCTTTTTTAATTAAATTGCAATGATATGACCATTTCCTTTTTCATTTTAGTTAATTATGGATATTATTTTTTATTTACAGTCAATTATTAATATTAATTTCCTTTTATATATTCAATCAATTAGTAACATCAGATTTATTTTTAGTCGATTTTTTTTATTTTCAGTTAATTAGTCAATTAGAATAATAGATGCACTGGTATTTTTACCTAATTTCTGTTCTATTTTTAATTAATGATGTAGAATATTATTATTGAAATATTTTCATTCTATTTTTAATTTACCTTTACTATTGTTTAAAATTTAAAATATGCCTGTACTATTCTTATGTTTTTATATATAGTATACATTAATATTATGCTAATTATGACGTCCATGTATTATGAATAAGTATGGTAATTAAGGAGTATATATTATTATTAAAAAATAATGTATATTTTAATTTCATTTAATTATANTTTTCTTTAATTATGTCCGTAATATGTGTACCATTAATTTCTTTAATTGATTAGATAAAATTACGGCAAGTATAAAAAACCGTTTAATAAAAGTATAATGTTTGAACTAATTTCTCAATGACCATAATTATTAAGATTTTATTCCACAGTAACCATTAGCATAATTTTATATGTGTAATAATCTGTGAATTGAAATAATTTACATAGTTATATGGACGTAATAATATGTGAATTAGCATAATAATACGTGAATTGAAATAATTATCATAATTTTGTTAATCTCCTCTAATTATGGATGTAATATATGTATTATCAATTTCGTTAACTGATTTGATAAAATTTATATTACGAACAACAATATTAATAGTTGTCATAATTTTTAAGATTTTATTCAAAAGTAATCAAATGAAATGCACGGGTAATTGACATTATCTCAAGTAAAAATATATAAAATTATCTTAAGAATGAAATCTCTATGTTTAATGACCATAATAAATTTAGATGTTAAATATAGTTGGTAATTACCACGGGTTATTTAGATGATAAATAGTATATGTTGGTAATTACCACGGGTTATTTAGATGATAAATAGTATATGGTAATTAATTACCCGGGTTATTTAGATGATAAATAGTATATGGTAATTAATTACCTATATAGATTAGCATATTAAAGGGATTAACATATGAATTACCTATATAGATTAGCATATTAAAGGGATTAACATATGAAACAATGTTATAAAAAAGGAAGGAAGCCTTTTAGATAAAATATATTAGGAATAATATCAATTAAATAAAATATCATAGGAATTTCTCAATTCTATATTTATAATTACCTTTATAAACAGATTTAATAGGAAAATTTAGTTACAAACTTATATTAAGAGTTATGGATTATTATTATTATATTATTATTATTATTATTATTAGGAAAATTATATTAAGAATTTTAGATTATTATTACTACGGAGTATATTATTATTATTATTATTATTATTATTATATTAACATAATAGATTTTAAATCGAGGCTACAGAATTTAATATTATTATTTCATTTATTCAAGTATAGTATTCACCATTTTTTAACTAATAAGTGTGAATTAGTATTGTGCAATTAATGATAAAGATTAGTAATAATTGGAATCAACAATCAATGATTCAATGACCCATGTTTAGCTTCCAATGCATCATTTTTTATAAAATGAAGAATTGGAATGATAAAACGAACAATTGGAATGAATAATTGAGGATTTATTCGAGTATAGTAACCACCATTTTTACCGAATTACATGAGCATCCGTAAATGGGGAAGATCAAGATTGCAAATTCAACAACGATAAATGACAGAAGAAAAATGGGAGAAGTAAACAGAGAACGAATAAGAAGAAGATAATTACCCAGTGAGTTGCGCCGGTTGAGCAGTTTAACTCCTGGGGAATGAACGGGAGGANGGGATAGTTGGATATGGAGATTTTTGGATGTTCGGTTTCATTTCGCATTTATACCGAGTAAAAAATAAAATAAACAAAAACGGTAATTACTCATCAGTTATCTACATTTTTTGTGTAACCGTGTCTCAATTATCTGGGAAGGCCATCCTCTTCAAGACTTCAATCTTCATTTGGTGTTAGGATTATATGTTATAATGTTATATAACTATATATAGATATAGATTTAAAAAAACTATATATAGATAACAACTTTTTTATGAAAATGTTGGTTTGAGTAGTCATTTAAAATTTAGTATTTTGGAATTACAAAAAATTTATTAACCGAACACTTATATTTATACTGATTTTTTAACCAAGTCAATGGATAGTTAAATAAGGTATTATCATTCAAAATCTTGTAATACAAAGTTACAATACAATGTTTTTCCATTAGAAATTACCAATCAAAGTAATGTGATTAAAATATGTAATTATAGAAAACATTTGATTGTTCACTACAATCACTCTGAAAATTGTAATTTTACATACGTGATACGCCCATGGCAAAATTGGCCTAGCTACTTGAAACCTTATCAGCAAAAATTAAAGCATATTGAGCTGTTAAAATCAAACTAAATCACAGTACTACAAAATACTCTATGGAATGCAGACTACATCATAAGGATCTCCAACATGCAGAATGAATCAACTAAAAATTAAATCATACCGCATACCATAACAATTCTACTCGTGTTAAAGTTCGATCTTCGACTTCGTAGAATTACAGATTATAGATCTCTAACTAATAGTGAGAGCACAGATACTGGTACGTTGTGAGAGAAGAGTCATTTCTTATCATTATATAGTGGAGGATAAACATAATATGGAAGATTTTTCAAAAGGAAAGTATAATTAATTTTAATTTTATGTAAATATAGATGATTGACATGTAAAAATTTTACTACAATATTATATAATTTTTTCATTCTAATATAGTTAATTACATGTCAATTATATAGATATATAGATATAGATTATCATATCACTAATCACCAATCACCAATTAATTAATTAATATCAATATCAATCAATATAAATATTAATATATAACAATATTACCATATCACTAATCACCAATCACCAATTAATTANGGGATAGTTGGATATGGAGATTTTTGGATGTTCGGTTTCATTTCGCATTTATACCGAGTAAAAAATAAAATAAACAAAAACGGTAATTACTCATCAGTTATCTACATTTTTTGTGTAACCGTGTCTCAATTATCTGGGAAGGCCATCCTCTTCAAGACTTCAATCTTCATTTGGTGTTAGGATTATATGTTATAATGTTATATAACTATATATAGATATAGATTTAAAAAAACTATATATAGATAACAACTTTTTTATGAAAATGTTGGTTTGAGTAGTCATTTAAAATTTAGTATTTTGGAATTACAAAAAATTTATTAACCGAACACTTATATTTATACTGATTTTTTAACCAAGTCAATGGATAGTTAAATAAGGTATTATCATTCAAAATCTTGTAATACAAAGTTACAATACAATGTTTTTCCATTAGAAATTACCAATCAAAGTAATGTGATTAAAATATGTAATTATAGAAAACATTTGATTGTTCACTACAATCACTCTGAAAATTGTAATTTTACATACGTGATACGCCCATGGCAAAATTGGCCTAGCTACTTGAAACCTTATCAGCAAAAATTAAAGCATATTGAGCTGTTAAAATCAAACTAAATCACAGTACTACAAAATACTCTATGGAATGCAGACTACATCATAAGGATCTCCAACATGCAGAATGAATCAACTAAAAATTAAATCATACCGCATACCATAACAATTCTACTCGTGTTAAAGTTCGATCTTCGACTTCGTAGAATTACAGATTATAGATCTCTAACTAATAGTGAGAGCACAGATACTGGTACGTTGTGAGAGAAGAGTCATTTCTTATCATTATATAGTGGAGGATAAACATAATATGGAAGATTTTTCAAAAGGAAAGTATAATTAATTTTAATTTTATGTAAATATAGATGATTGACATGTAAAAATTTTACTACAATATTATATAATTTTTTCATTCTAATATAGTTAATTACATGTCAATTATATAGATATATAGATATAGATTATCATATCACTAATCACCAATCACCAATTAATTAATTAATATCAATATCAATCAATATAAATATTAATATATAACAATATTACCATATCACTAATCACCAATCACCAATTAATTAATTAATATCAATATCAATCAATATAAATATTAATATATAACAATATTACCATATCACTAATCACCAATCACCAATTAATTATTCTTTTTAAAAATAATCACCAATTAATTAATTAATATTAGTATATATTAATATATTATATATTAATATATTAATATTAAGAATAATACCATATACCATATTATCAATTATCAATTATATATCACCAATCACCCATCACCCATTAATATTAACAATATTACCATATTATCATTATCATATTACCATAATAATATTATAGGATGAATAATTAATAAAATAATAAAATAATAGATAAATAAAATAAATGATTTTACCAAAATACCCCTAAATTTTGGGGGGAAAATTTGGAAGGAGGAAATTGTTTTTATATATAGTATAGATAGATTAAGATTTTAACATTGAGTATTAATATTGGGCATACGTTTTTGCGCATCGTGCATATGAAATACTAGTTTGTATGTATATATATATATATATATAATGATTTTATGGTACTTAGGTCTATCATAAATAGAAAATACTACTTGAACTCTCAAGTTATACTCCATACTTTTACTCCCTCACAAAAAAGTTCGATGTTGATAGTTACCTTGGGACCGCAGGATGAAGATAACATATCATATCTTGTCACATCAGAGAGTAAAAATGAGGAAGTAGAAAATGGTTGTTTAGGTTGTAGAACTCATCATAAATTGAATATACATTTAGGAAACAGGAGTACAAAAATAATAATAATATTATTGTTTGGAGTACTTGACTAAAAAGAAAAAATACAATGCCAATGATATCAATCCAAACTAGCGACCTAATAATAAAGGTTATAACCCAAGTAGTTTATTATAAATAATATTGCAGTTATGAATCAAACATTGATCTCTTTGGTTTGGAAGTTTGACAATATACCACTAAGCTAGCTAGGTTGTAGTGAACTTAAGATGATGTTTAAGAAGGAGACATGAGGTCTCTTATATAGGGTTTATACCTTCCTTCATTCGATGAAAAGTGTGCAGTCGTCATTAGCCTTTTACGTTGGTCATACATGTGTTGCATATTAACTGCTCACTACTTGTCATATCGCCCTTCATTTGAATATGTATAGCATATATGTTACCTCTTTGTATCTAAGTAGTGAAGTAATTTGGCTAGTTGGTAGGGTGTTGCTAACCAAGAGGTCACATGATCAAATATTGTTGATTGCACCTCTTTAGCTCACCTTCTAAGGTGCACCGCCTTCACTTGCCACCCAGTCACACCCATGCATGAGGAGTCCTACGTGCCCTCCTCTCGGTGACCGGTCATGACCCTTTTACATGGATACTTCTTTAAAAAATGTCAAAAATGCTACTAAGCAACTGCTAGCTCCAAACATCATTCTCTATCCTTTTCTTCTCTTTCTTAATTGGTGGAGAAAACTACAATCCCAACATTGTTAGTCTGCTAAAAAGGATATTGTGCTAAGGTGAAAGATGAGGTTGAATGATAGCTGATGATCTCGTTAAAATCACAAATTAAAAAAATTGATGGCAATTTGATCTTTCAAACTTAAAGTGTGGTTTGCTTAAGGTGCGTCAATTTTTCAGTTGAGAACTTAAGATACGCTTTTGTTGAAACTTAAAAGGTGACAGTCTAAAGCTTTAGGTGAGTGATTTTCCTTCTTAAGGTGTTCTTAAGATGTGTGGTTTTTATTAAGAAAAATGATTTTTAAAAAATAAAATAAAAAAAAATCCGTGATATAACAATGTATTCTCTTAATTCAGCTTACACATCTTAATGGAAATATTGAATTTATTTTTTTGAGAAATAGAAAAGTTTGATAAACAAATGGTAATCCATGTCAAGGGTGAAACTTATTTAGCACAAACATGAACAAGAATCCACCACATTCTCTCTCAGTTAAAACAAATAGAGTTTCTATTTTTATGATGAAATTAGATGAAGCAGTCCATCAATACCCCACTCTCCAGAACAGCCACAGCCACAGCCTTCAGCAGTATCAGCTCACTGCCACAACATTGACTCACCTTAATCAGATTGGCAGGGATATATCTAGTCTTAACACAAATCAATAAATTTGGTTCCCAAGTCATTGCATTGTCAAACAAGACAAGAAGCAATCCATACACACAAGAGATTGTGGGAGGAAACAGTGTTTAAAATATTGAGAGTACCGGTTTATTATGCAATATACTTTTCTTCTCTTTTGTTGAGTCATGACAGAAATTGTTGAATCACTCTTTCAGGAAAAACCATAGATTAGTTAAACAATAACAGGTACAACACTTTCTGATGATATTGTCAATAAAAATGTAGGCATCGATAATAAAATTTAACGAACACAGTTTGCATTGTTCTAAAACAACCATACACTCACTAGAATAGAATCATGTGAGGAAAATCACATTCACCAAATTATGAAGCAGGTGATATTTTGGTGAGTAGGCATAGATACCGAATAGGATGAAGATAGATTTAAGTCTACTCTCCTAAATGAAAAAAAATAAAATCAAATATGAATATATCCAGCAGCAAATTTAATTGAGAAAAAACAAAACCCCTAGTTAAACAAGGAGTAGAGAAAAGTAGCATACTAATTTTATAATGCAAACCTAGCCATTTCCAACCAAAAGCATGAAGTTCCACTCCATACAGCTTCAAAAGCATCAGCAAGGAATGAAATAGAATCCAACATAGTTGTCCAAGTTCAATTAACTAGTAATAATCAAATAAACATGAAAGTGGAGGGACTCTGGCACCTGGCACCCCAGTACCCCATACACATTACACACACAAATATATTTAAATGCATGTAATCCTATCAAGCATATTTTCTGGAAACAATAAAAATAAAAGCTCCCAAGTCCTAACTATTTGTCAGACCTAAAATACACTGAACATAAAACATCTTATGCATTATGTCAGTTGATCTACATAGGATACCATCAATCAACTTCTACCTTGGAAGAAAGCACTCCCCACATCAACAGTACTTAAAACACTTAAAAATCTAGTCTTATCTGATTTTTTGCTGTATTAACAGCTGCATTCTTTGGAGATATCAAAATTACCTTCTTGAAGGTAACCACAAATATTTCAAGCATAACAATATTAAAAGGCAAGGCAGAGTACAAAAGTTAAATAACCAAAAAATCAGTTTGATCCAGCTACCAATTTTTAGACTCCAGTTTTACAGCATGGGAAATTTTTAATACAATGCTTTGGTTAAAAACTCATCCATGAATATGGTAATTTACCACATGACCACATCCACATTTTTGTAAATGAAATATAGTTTGACATCCAAATTCTGAAAGAAGAGGTGAGAATCCATCTCCAGAGAATTCACATGAACTTTAGCAGAGACCTGAAGAGTGGCATTGAAGATTATGATGATTTGGATTAAGTAGAAAACTGACTTGGTTGATAGCCAATATGATTACTATCCTTGTAACTAGTTGAGTTAATTGATGGTTAATGAGAATAAAGTATGGAACAATGATACATAAATGATAGAACCCATAGGGACTTGAACTGAACAAAATTTTCAGAGAATAAAGGCATGTTTACTTCATTTCTCCAGATCTCCAGTTTTCTAATTCTCTAATTTTCCGTTTTTCCAATTTCATTTTCGAAACTCAAATTTGGAGAAAATCATATTATAAAGTACAATTACAAATTTGATAACCGAATATAACAAAAATTAATAAATAAATTATAATAGCATTAATAAATAAAATATGAATTAATAGAATTGGGGGACATGGCAGCAACCCCATGGATGGAGGCCGGAGAGGGAGGCATCCATGTCTGGGATGGAGGGTGGATGCTGGAGACAGAAGGAAAAAAAAAAAGAAAAGAAAGAAAAAGAAAGTAAAATTTTCATTTGTACAAATGGGAGTACTTGTTAAGTCCTAAAAAATTTAGAAAAATGGTCTCTCTAATTAGTAAACACACTCAACAGGGAAGGAATTAAGGAGAATGTGAAAATTCAAATTTTATTGTTTGGTAAACAGGAATAAAATTGTTGAGAATTGAAAAGGAGGTAAATAAAAACTAAAATGCCCTTTATAATAATAATGAATATTAATGATAATAATAATAAAAGGACAAAACCGTAATTTATTGTGGAATTGCAATTCCATGGTTGGAGGGAATTGCAATTCCACATATTTGCAATTATGCCCAACCAAATAATGGAATAGAAATTCCATGGCATTTGGTAAGAATGGAATTGCAATTCTGCCCTACCAAGGATTGTTTGGTCCGAAAACCTTAAACTAATTCCAGTAAGCGTGACACTTAGATCAAAGAAATGCCTAACAAAAGAATGGAGATATGGCATATTACGCAAATAGTTACACAAATTCCAAACAAAGCTTTAAGAAATTAAGCTTAAATTTTGTACACCATACATTTCAAATAATTCGTAATTAATGAAATAGAGACGAAAAATATCCCAGGCAAATGATGAATTGAGGATAAATGATACACCATACACACCAAAAAAAAAATAAAAAATTAAAACCCTAGAAATGAAATTCAGCAAACCAAGAAATTAGGTTTTCCCAAAATCATACAGAAATTAAATATAAGAGTGGACTGACCCATTGATTGATTGATCGAACGATCGGACACTAGGCATTGGCAGTCTTGGGAGCTAGGGGAATGGACTGCTGGGCGCCACCGTGTTTGAGGTGGGCTGCCTCCTGCTGGCGGATCTTCTGCATCTGGAGCATCCGCTCCATAACAAGCTCGTATTCGCACTTCTCGTAGGAGTGGCGCTCGTTCTCGCACTTCCAAGGCAGGTACAACTCCGCCTGGCGGCACTTGTTGAGAGGGATCAGCAGGTGGGCGCATTGATCCCTGTATCCAAGCGGCACCTTCGCCTCAACCATCTCTGCTTGCGTAGCTATCATCTTCTTCGACGACCCTGGCACCTCCATCTCTCTCCTCTCTCTCTCTCTCTCTCTCTCTCTCGATCGATCGATTACGCTACTATTCAGATTTCGGAGTCTCCCTAGTCCAGGCAATAACGAACGTGAAAAGTTCCGGTTGATCTAAAATTATATATTGGGCCTCTTGTCCCCTAGCGAAGTGATAAAGTCCCATTCTACTTTCCGAGCCCAACTCCAACCTTTATTATTATTATTATTATTTACGGAGTATTATTTTTGAATAACTGCCCAACCTTGTTTAAGATAATCAAATTGTATGGTCAAGGCTTATTTGACAAAATTTTAAATCTTTACTCATGAGAATTTTAAAATTTTTTGAAAGATTAATCTAATTTTGTTAAACTCTTATAAAATTTCATGAAACGATTTTATAATATATTTGATCATTTATGTCTTTTGCAAAAGTTATTTTATAATACTTTTAATATAATTTGCATGTAATATTTTAACAATATATTCAATTTTGAAAGAATATCATTCTTTATTATTTCGTATAATAACTATAGCATACACCATTCAAGTCGAATCAATTTTTATATAAAAATAAACCTACATATATTACATATCATGCTTTAATTGATTAAAAAAGAGAGGGTGCATCACAATTTTTATTTAGTCTTTTTCTCCACTTAATAAATTTCAAACATGTGATAAAAATTATACTCCAGTATATCTATCATATCATTTTCCTTCATATAATTATATAAAAATTGACTATTACTGTACTAACATTTTTACCGCTAGCATTAAACTATCAATTTTAAAATATTTGGTGCAATCTACTCAATTTTGATGCTACTCAATCATGCTGTTAGGCTAATTTGATATATTCATATATTAAGTGGAACAAGCGCTCTTCCGTTTCAAGGAATAAATATTTTCATGAAAGCATAATTCAAAATACTTTTTTTACCATGCTATACACCCCTACATTTACTATTCACAAACATAATTTATAAATTTCATATTTGTGATGTGGCAATTATAGGGTGCCCAGCATTTTCCCCCTTTTTTCCGAATAAAAAGACATCAATTACATCCTTCTTAAGGTTGATTTAACTACTATGTAATGGAACATAATTACATATAATATACACATATAGCCATTCTATCCAGCAGGAATATCAGAATCCGAATTCTTTCGGCTTTCAAGGGTGCCTTCATCCCATACCTCAAGACACCTATCACATAAAGATTACTTAACAGCATCAGAGAGAATTGAAATCCAGACAACTCAGAAGAAATACATATCTAGAATTCAGTGCATAGAGGGATAAGTTCATCATATATAGGACAATATAATCCTTATATTTCATAAATTTCAGTGGAAATAAATGAGATTTTGTTTCCCCTTGATAATGTTTTGTTTCAGACTCCTTTCAAATTCTGAAAATTTGATTTTTCATTTAAACATAATTTAAGGGAGAAGCATTAACCAAGGCCAAAACTACAGGAAAACAACAAAATTGATGCCATGCAAAGCACTATATGGTCTGTGTTGCATCAGAATTCAGAATCATTTCACCATTCATATTATTGTATATGGAGCATTTCTGTATTTCTATTGTTTTTACCTGCACATTTTTGTGCCTTCAATTTTTCATAAATGGGATGGATAAACCAAAGCAAACATGTAAAACTAGATGCTCTGATTCAATGCAGTTGCATTATTTTAGGTTAGACAAAGGCATATTTAGGATCACTTGGTGGTAAGCTACACCTAATTTCAATCAATAGACCTGGGTTCAAATTCCACCATCCACATCCCCCATCGGATGTACCTTAAAAAAGAAGACAATGGCATATGTTCAACCCATCTAATTTAATTTTGTTTGAAAAGGTTTTGGCTGAGGAAAATATAACTATGTTGAATTATTATTTGTTATGTGTTCTCTTTTGTTAATGGGTTGTGTTTTAATTATTATTTGTTATGTGTTCTCTTTTGTTAATGGGTTGTGTTTTAATTATTATTTGTGTTTAAAATGGTTTTGTTTTAATTTATCATTTGCATTTACATTACTTTCAAATAGACTTGTTTTTTAAATACTATCACATTGTTGTAAGTGTGCAGAATACCTCTTCCTACTAATTGGCTACAAATCAGAACTGTCCTATAAACAGAAAACCACATAAACACCTTCCAATTATTATACTATAATCCAAATTTGTACAAATATATATATATATATATATATATATATATATATATATATATATAAATGGCTGCACAGAGGTAAATTAACTGGGCAAAATCCTGGCATAACACTAGTGGTTAGAGTAACATAAAATATACCTTGTCCCGTCAATGTTTATGTGAAGAAATTGGCCATGCCGCCATCCATCTTTGAAGTGGCCAAATGAAATATCACCATGCTTGTAATAAAAACGCCCTTCTCCATTTGCCTTTCCCTTCCAGAAGTTCACAAACCAGCGATCCCCAGTATGAAAGTAAAACCAACCCTACATTATTACACCAATATAACCAGCTCAAGAGTGTGCCTGAGTTTAAATTCCCCATGTGTGTGGGGTGGGAGGGGAGGGTTAACATAGGTGGTTGAATAAAAGCTTTGGTAGCACAGGAGACACAGACTACTCACAGTAACTATGTAAAATTAGCATATGACAAAAGCATTGGTACCTTGCCATGCATCACATCATCCCTCCACAAACCACGGTAGATATCACCATTACTAAAGTAGAAGGTGCCAAGGCCGGACCTCTTTCCATAGCGCCACATGCCATCATAAACACTTCCATCTCTGAGAGACAGATGGCCCTACACAAGTAGCCTTTTAAACAAATACTCCATACAAAATTCAAGAAAACCCAAGAATCCATTTCAGCTATACTGAAGTACCTTTCCTTCAGGAAGTCCACCTTGGATGTGACCTCTGTATATGCCTCCCCTATACTTCATTTCAACCACAGGAACCCACTTCTTTTGTGAAGCTCGTTCAGATTCCTGTATAAGACCACATGATTTCCACATTGTAACCAAGAAAAGTTTTACACTAAAATGTAAATACCCATCCCATTTTTATTGATATTGGCCAAGACAGTATGCTTTCTATTTTCCTTCACTCTGGAAAATTTTAAATTCTGCCACAGAATGCATTCTAAAATAATATCTCACAACAGCTCATAAACTACAACAAAACATCTAAATTGAAAGAAATAATACAGGGTCTAAATAAAAGCTGCCCAGTTTGAATCAATCTATTAAAATAAACAGTTACTTGATATAACATTGTTTATAGACTTCTATGATTATTTTTTTTGTCTTTCTTATATGCATTAATCTATTAAGTTGCCCAGTTTGATGTTAAATTAAAAATTACTCTGCATACTATAATTGTCCAAAGTCAATGAAAACTAATATCACATACAATTATACAAATAGAATTCATCCCTTATATTTTACATATTTTCTCTTGAACCATGATGCCCAACACCAGATGCAGTACTCCATAAAGGATTGATTAAACAAAATAACATTTAAGGACAAGTGTGCATTTCTCCTTAAAATTGTTTGTTTATAGAAGACATGAAATTCAGATTTGCATATATTAGTAAATCCTTTGAATAAAATCTATTTACCAGCATAGAGGCTGCACGAATTGAAAGAACTCCTTTCTTCTTTGAAAAATTGCTCTGATCTGCTTGTGTTACTCTAGAAGCATGGTTGTCCATTTCCAACTTAGCCTCACTGTCACTATTCACTCTATCCCAAGGCACATCTTTAGTATCCTGAGTTTGTGCCCTTTTAATTTCTTCAGTCATCCATTCTGCCCAGTTCCAAGAGTTTGAGGTAGTTGAACCATTTTTTGATTGCTCTAATTGTTTTACACCAACAGGAAGTTTGAATGTGCTGACATTGTCAGCTAAGTAGGTTTCCATGTCATCAGTGCCTTCTTTGCCCCAGTCTTGTGGGATTTGAAATCCAGGGTGCAGGTTTTGCCTCGTAAGTAGCTCTCTTCTGAAAGTTGGAACTCCTGCACAATGGAATTGTAATTAGGATGTCTGCTATGCTAATTACCAAGGTTATTGCTCTGATTTTGTAGGATTATGCAATTACATCCATGTTAAACAAAACATTATTGTTGATTTGTTGTTGTGTCTGTTGCTATTATTATTCTTATTACAGTTATTACTGACTACGAGGTGGGGTGAGGTGTTATCACTTTTCAACTATTCCCATTGTTTAAAGCTTTCTGGAAATTGGGCACTAAGTCCAAGGTAGCAAAGCTCATCCCTGTGTTATGGCCATGCCCTTCTGCAAACCCTTAAGCCTCTATTACATTCTAAATGCATCTGCACTATCTCCTGAACAACCCATCTACAATCACACACACTACATCTCACAACAACTCCCAACTCTCTATCATATTCCTTACCCAACTTGCATTTACACTGTTCTTCCTTTCCAAACTTACCTCTTTGGTCCTCTATCTGCATCAATTGATTACCAAGTAATAAGCCACATGCAGATTTCACATATTTTTATATGTTTGTGTGCGTATGTGTCATGGAGAGAGAAAGGTACAGCAGCAACAGATAGTTTTGTTTTTCTTGTTATCAACCAAGAACTATTTGTGGGGGGTGCAGTGGGGAGAAATTATGATCTAACAATAGATGATGGGAATACTCTTGAGGCTCCAGATTTATACCGGATTCATTTACTTTTCCTTTCCTAGTCAACAGCATTTGTATGGTTGGTCACACTGATCATATTAATTATAATGTTGTAAGGAAAAATGGTGGTTTGTGCTTCATATTTCTTTAAATATACTGCTCTTAATAATTTCTTAGTTTTTCTATTCATTTTCAGTACTAGTTTTCAAGGGCAGCATTGTAATTTCAAGAGAAATCATTTAGACAAATAATGGCTTACTAATTTTAGCCAATAATTTATCAGAGAGGTGATGATTATATCATTTATATGGATGGGTAGGGATGGGGAATGACTATTATTATAATTCAAGGGTGAAGACTGAAGAGACATTTGAAAGAGGTGAGGATGAATGAATGTATTACATCATATCAACATTCAAAACTAACAACTAAAAAATTAAAAAATTCTACCTTCAACATCGACTGCATCATTAAAAGAAAAGTCAGCCTCTGAGATATCAGTTTTGCTTTGTTCAGGACCAACTTCACAGCCCCTAGAATGTACAAAATAAGAAAGCAATATTCATTAGAATAATAGAATTCCAAGGAAATATGAAATGGTCTCTATAAAAAGATACCATCAAATCCCAAAAGTGAATACATTGGATTGAAAGAGTACTACTTTGAAAGAAGTGTTTCTCCACCAGTGTTAAATATTTCTTGCAGTTGCTCATCATACAATGATGCATCTTCAGCCCCAGAATCCATGGGCCTCGTACCATCCACAGAAAGCATATCCAACATTTCACCAGTACACTGCAAATTTGAGGCATCTGAAATTTGTGGATTCCCCAATGAATATCTTTCCTTGGTGTGGGAATAAAGAGGAGAATCTGGCTTCTTAAGGATATTAAAAATGAAAGGGAAATGTTGGGCCAGTCTAGAGAGCAAGCTATTCCTGTGTGATGGTTGCTGTTCAACACACCTGATCATAAATACTTTAACATCAAAATCTGAAAAAGGAAATGTTTGAAATAGGCATATCTTTAGGTCAAACTGTACACAACTTGTCACAAACTTCAGTCATAACATACCAATTTAGCAAATAACCATAAAGAAAAAGCAAGGGAAATAATGCAATAATTTATCCCATCAAAAGCAACTTAAACAGCAGTAGACTACAGATACTCTTTCAGCTATTAACTCAAATAGAACTGGAGTAAGAAAAAAACAGTAGCTACTTTTAAATTATAGAAACTTAGGAATCCCTGGTAAAAGCATAGTCATCTGATGTTTGCTAAAAGCATTACTGTATGTAGGGGAAGTCCCAATCTGACTATGCCCCCCCCCCCCGCAAAAAAAAAAAAAAGAAGACGAGTGGTCATGTTAGTTAACAACTTTTTACAATACATACAGAAAGGTTGTTATCACCACCTCTGTGTGTGTGAGCATATCTTCACCTTTATCACTTTATGTTGCTTATGGTAGTGTATTTACTTCATTTTCATCAACAAACCAACAGGTTTTGGAGAACACTCAGTTTCTAAAAAATTAGCGCATAGAGAGGTATTAGCAAACTCAAAAGCAGTACAAGTGTACAACTATTTTGAATTCTAGGAGTGTAGCATCTTCTCAAGTTAAATCTTACCCACACATAATTATAGTAGTCAGTATTAAATTTGCCTCCACATTGGGTTCATAAACAATTGATATTACGATATCTCCCTTCCATCCTGTTGTTTGTCGAAAAGTATGACAAATTGTATGCACATTGCTGGAATCAAGTGCATTGGAGCTTGCAATAACGCATAAAATTACACCATCTAATTCCTAAGAAAAATTTGGCAAAGATAGAAGTCAGAGAACATTAGATAATAAGATTGCAAGAATCATAGCATCGTGAAGGATATAATCAATAGCAATCATTATGAACTAGAAAACAAATTTGAGTTGAAAATCATTTACTATCATGATTGTAATTGCAGAAAACAAAAGAATATTTAATAATTTATTCTATTCTATCTAATTTTTATACTTTTTCCCCTATAAAGAGAAACGCGCGCGCGCACACACACACACACAAAAGATGTCTTCTGCATTAGAATATCTATCAAAACCTTTAAAGACACCCCAAGGAAGGGGCAATCATATGTAGCTCGCAAAATGGAAGTTTTAATGTTGTAGCCAGCTCCATATCCAATTTTAGCTTCTCTATAGATCTCAAGAATCTGTAACAGATGCATTAGTGATCAGCTCATCAGGAAAATAACCTCACAAATGAAAAAATTGGACTGAGTTTAGAAAATTTGACCTTTTTAAATGGAAAAAAAAAAAAAAAAAAAAAAAAAAAACCCATAAAGTTGCTGTATAAATATTCAAATAAAAATTTTATTTTAACACAGAAAAGATATGGCATAGAAAAGTAAAATAAGATAGTAAAAGATTTACATTTTTTAGCTGCGGAACTTCGAGCAATTCACAACAATTACTTGGTAAATCACGAAACTTTATGTGGTTCTCCTGTCAGAATATTACAGGTTAAGAAATGTATAGATAAATGAATAACTTCATAGGTCTAATATTTTGCAAAAGAAAAAGCACTTGAGGACCAGGGAAAGGTGTAGATTAGCTTACAGATACAAGAACAGATATGGCATTTGTAGCCATCAGAACTGCATTGTATGAAGTCTTCAAAGCCTCATCCAGAGTAAGTAGATCTTTTGCCAGAAGTGCATCAGTATCAATAACTGCAACCGAAAACCACTCATTAACAACAAAAAGATTTATAATGTCTGTTACCACATGGAGTATAGACTGTTCTGGAATTCTAACTTCTGAAGTTTCATCTTTACAGAAATAAATCTACTAAATGTTTTAGGCAATGGCAATTCCAATCCCTTTATAGTTTCTCATAATCCTGATGTTCAAATACTGTAAGCTTATCTCAATGACCACACATCAAAGCTTGTGGATCAAAATAACTATATGGCCAAAACACAAGTACTAAAGTGCTATTTGCCATAAATTAAATAACTTAAAAAGTAGAATTGATGAGCATATTTCAGTAATTAGTCTACCAAATAACCATTATTCATCAAAATTGAATCTGAATATCAAGTTCATGGTATAGGTGGCAAGCTGTTACCTATACAAAAATTAGCTTGCTTTTGAAGCTCATCAACCAATTCATTCACCTGCAGGCAGGACCAGTTCTCAAAATAAATTAGTGATATCTACTATGCCTTCAAGGTTGCAATAGGAGATACACAGATAAATAAGTTTGATACCCATCCTTTTCTTTAAAAATATTTTTTTGAATGAACTTACTGGATTGACTGCCACCCCATCTCTCTAACAAGTCAACAAGAACAAAAAGAAATGATAATATTAAAAGAACACAATGATTTGATGAGTTTATTAATCTCTAAACTCTTCATTATAGATGGACTGCTTGACCAAGAAGTTAACATCAATTTGAGAAACCACTTAAAGTGCACACATACAAATAACTAAGCAAAAATCTCTACACATGCAAAAAAGACTATAGGAGAAAAGGAAGCTCCAATATATTATGAAAATATAGGTGTGTGTAACTTAAATTGTTGAACAGCAAAAAAAACTTTTGTAGATTGCATCAAATTCAACTTGCAAGCTACCAATCCTACCATTAAAAACACTGGCAGATAACTGAAGAGACTATGAGAGAGTCTAAATTGTGCATGCTATCAACCAGAGCTACTTAATGCAAGATGCATTAAGGCCATCTCTCAATTATCAAAACTAATTGGCTGGCTTATCCCATTCAGTGAGTTTTCTTGTTCCTTAAACTGTTATTCACACATATCAACTTCAGCTTCAAATTATTGGGTTAAAAAGAAATACTGCAGTATCCAATAAGTTATATTGAAAGTTGAAACAACCACGAGTACATGCAGTTAGCTTTATTGAGTGAAAATGATACATGCAGGGTGTTTGTCCAGTTAGTCTAATTCAATTATTGATGGGGAGGAAATACATCCAATGAAGATAGTGCCAAAATCAGTCTTATTCATTGCACATACGAGAGTGTTCCTTGTTTACAGGGATGAAATATACCCAATAAAGAACACTCCGATAATTTACAGAAAACCAACCCACTAACATTGAAAATCTGTAAAGAAATTTCACTTCATGCTTTAGATGGAACATCCCTTTTGATAAAATTTGAAGTATGCTAAATCTTCACAAGGACTGTAAAAGAAAAAAGAAAGTCATCTGGAATTAGGTTTACTCCTATTGTGCTTCCTAAGTAAGCGCCGCATATATGTTCATTGGCCGTACATATCACTAGATCTGTTTAGTACCTACTGGGCAGTGGCAGTCACCACAGTTAAGTTGTTTGTTTTTTAATAAAAAAAGCCATGCGTTTAGGTTACCTAAAAGATACCCTTTATGGCTCACCAAACTTCTTGTTCATATGTGGAGACAACGTAAAATGAAAAATCCATTTCTTTTCAAGTAAAGAATTATTTCATTAATAGATGTACTATACCTCATCCTTGCGCCTTTGTCCTTCAAAGCTGAAAGGTTTCAAAATTATTCCAATGACTAGTCCATCCGCAGATCTTACTCTTGTAAGAATATCAAGGGATGGGATTATATCTTCGCCATAAGCTGCACTGGCCACCTAGAGATGAAAGATTTTTTATTAAAATATAATATATATATATATATATATATATATATAATGTTACAGTGAGACCACCTCTTCCCATGAGACCATGAGACCCTACATGAATGCACACAATCTACTACACGAATGCACACAAACTACTCCAGGGTAGATTATGTGCATTCATGTTGGGCAAATTGCACACAATCTAGTTTGTGTGCATTCGTGTAGTAGATTCCGTGCATTCATGAAGGGTCTCACGGACTCACGGACTCACGGGAAGAAGTCGTCTCATTTGATCATTACTATATATATATATATATATATATATATATATATCTCAAAATTCAGATGAGACTAAACATACCACCCATTAAAGAAGCACAAATAGATTTTTTTTTTTTTAGAATCTTTATAAAATGGGTACAGAACTTCAAGTTCATTATGATATAACAGACCAATAGAGAAGGGAATTAAGGCTGTTATTATATGGGCCTTCTGAGTATATCTTGAACAATAGCATAAGCTGAAGAAAATCATTAAATTGTGTTAAGATTGCATCATAAAACAAAATCCTTTGAACGTTGTTTGCATGATGTCAAATAAGATGAGTTAACATAATGAAATCTTTTCACAAGTACTTGCCATTACACACATTATGAGCTTGATTCATAAATCCATAAAACTTATCCTGCAATTTCCCTTTCATCACAGGCTCATACAACAGGAACTACACTTTCCTAAAGCAAGTTCCACAACAAAAGTCCAGAGTGATCGATGAAGAGACTTCCAAATAATCTTTGCTTAAAACCATGATTGTGATCACCCTTTTTGGGTTTATATTACTATATATCTTTACAAAGTAATCAGTGGTTCTGCCCAGGAGTTTTCAGGGAAAAAGACAAGTGAAATAATGTATTGAGGGAGACTTCAGCTAGGGCATTCACCCGAAAATTATACAGGAACCCACCTGCCCCTCCATTGTGATGGCACCATAGAACTAGATATTAGAACCATTTACTTTTCAAATTGTTTCACTTAGGTTCAAGTGAGCTAGTGTTATATATAATTTTAAGTCAGTAAGAGAGAGAGAGAGAGAGAGAGGAAAAAAACACTAAATTTACAGGCATCAGAGATAATGATTGTACAAACAAGTATAATTGCTTTAGAACACGAACTCAATGATAATGGCACTTCCACAACTCTTGCTGAAATATCTGCAAAAGAGGAAACATGGGTTTTAGGTACTTAATAGATAAGGGGACCAGGAGGAGCATGTTGGAGAAGATAACTATCAGAATACTACAAAGAAAGAGATGAAGTCAAATGCAAGCAATTAAATAATCTTATAAAAGAGTGCCAGTTCCAATGGCACAAATTGCAACATCTAAAAGCATATACATTATTGTATTTGAGAGGTTGTAACAAAGGTTAGATTTTACAGTGACACACTCTTAATAATACAAGAACACAAAAGATAAAGCCCATTGCACAAATCCTGTTCAAGGGAGTCAAAAGAAGACAAACACATGCCCGCGTAATTAAATCCTTTGGATTTATTTTGGAAACTTTTCCTTTGATAAATCCTTTTTGTAACTGAATTGAGTGAGTAGAGCTATTGTAATTGGTCGTCAAGGAGTAGACCTTTGCCATTAAGGCATTAACCAATTAGAATTTATCAATAGTTGTCATAAGGACATAATTTAGAAGTAAGTAAAAAAAAAAAATATCGTAGAAGCAAAGTATGTAAAATTGCAAGTCTGACAGTGTCAGACTTGCAACACATCAGGAAAAAAAAACCAACAAGGATTTGCAATTGGCCAAATCCCATGGGTGCAGATAGCCTTATTCAGTTAAAATATGATATCTTTTGTTCCAAAATCTTCCAGGGCCAGGCAATTTGGAAAAAACCGATGCCTGCCTTCCAGTACAAAATATAACATATAAATAAAATCAAATAAGAAACTAGCTCATTTATAATGCTTGTGTCATTTTTCAGTTTGGCTCTCCCCTGGGGTGAAACAAGGAATGCATATGGAAAAGGATTCATAACTCTTGACTAGTAGCATTAATAGGAAGGTATTACATATTACAGGCATGGTTGAAAAAATTTCTAGGCGGGTGATTAATCTGCGCCTAGGCGCCCCTATATATATATATATTTTTTTAAATTTATTTAATTTTTTAAAAACTTGATAATCATAAACTACAGTATTTAATACTTTAATAGTTAATACTAAAATATTAAATATTAACCTAAAAAATATCTCGAGTTTGAGCAATTTAGGGTTATTTCGCTCAAAACGATGTCATTGAGTGAAATAATTCAATAAATAAATTAATATATATATAATATAAAAATAAAAATAAAAAATAAAAATAAAATAAAAAAAGAGAGAGAGAACAATAGCTAATCGGCCAACTAGGCGGCCTAGGCAATCAGCGCCTAGGTAGCCTAGGGCGGCCAGCCACCTAGTCCACCGATTATGGTGATACGTTAGACAGCCGGCCAACGTCTAGGCGGGGTTTTTGCAACACTGATTACAGGATGAGAACTAAAACAACCATTTGAAATTTATTTTTTCAGTATTATTGCCAAGCAATCTTGTCCTGCCATTATATTAGCAATAATCCAGCAAATCCTTTGCTGAATAACCAACCACTACTAAATGCATGGTGAGTTGAGATAATTCTTACTTCTATTAACATTTCCTACTTTAAGTCATTCTATTGTATGTTTACTTTTATCACTGAGATGAGTATAGTATAAGGGTGTCCATCGACTTACAGCTTATAAATAATTGTCAGCCATATTCAAGCAGTTGTCTTCTCCTCAAAGAGGCTTACAGATTTTCTTTGGCATGTTAACCCCCGTCCCCAAACTCACAAATATATATATTTTAAAAAAAAAAAAAATATCAAGGAGAGCATCAAGGTTCCAACTTTCAAGCCTCTACCTTCTGTCAGAAACCTCTGTTGCAATAACACCTTCCCTGAATCTTTGACAAGAATATTCCTGCAAAGGCACCGGCACAGCATATAACTGTTTTAACATCTGTAATCAGGTACATTTTAAAAGAGAATAACATACATAAACAAATTGGCACTGTTGATCACAAGTGAGAAGCTTGTAATTTGTCCAATAAGCAGAATGAAAATAAGGTACAAAATGTAATAGAGAAATTCATGGCATTTAAAATTAACTAATAGATATGCAGATAAATTTTAAAATCAAAATATGACAACTTACTAATTCAAGTTCAAAAGGAAAGTCGAATCATTCATATATGTTACCAAGCAATTCAATGATACAGTGCCATTCAAGCAAATGAGGGTATGTTATTTTTATGCTATGTGCCTACGTATATAAGCTAAAAAGAAATATATAGATACAGCAGATATCATGAGCTCGGATTCACAAAAAATGGTGAGCCTCTGGACAAATGTTCAACTCAAAATGTGATGAATATTCATATTTATTGCTAGACTAGAAATTAGAATGTTTTGTCATTGAAGTAAACGATCATCATTGAATTGTTCATTGCCTCTGAAGTAAATACAGACCACCAGGTCATGGCATACCAATGATACATAACAATATGCTACCCATAGCTGTACAACGTCTAAACGTTCGCATTAAAAACTCATCTCTATGACTGAGAAGAAAACACAGGAAAGTGTAAATTGAAGCATACCAAATTCTCAAAGCCGGGAAACGAGAAGAAGAAGCCAAACAGAAGTCTAGAATGGCGTCTTTCCGACTGCCAATTCCAATCACCTCCACGAAATCCGTCTCTTCCCAAACATTCCGATGAAACAATCCCTCCCCTTCTTCTCCCTTCAGCGAAGAGCCTTTGCAATTACTGTTAACAGAACTCACAACGCTCTTTTCGGAATCGCCGCTCTTATGACTGACATCAGAACTCAGCTCAGCTCGAACAGGAGCGGTATTGCACCCCAGCCTTGTCCGACGATTATCGTTGTTGGGTGAGCGGAAATTGACGAGGCCGATTCTAAAGGGGATGCGTGAAGTCGATTGGAGCCTTGTTGAAATGGGAACGGGGAGCTCCATCACCTCGGAAGAATCAGAAATGCTGAGTTCGAAACCTCTGACTGCCTTTCAAAGCATGGTCGGAAAAAATATCTGCACAAGGCCTTGTGGCCTTCTTCCGAGTGGGAGCTATTCCCGCAAATTATGCACAGTTGCAAACTAGGGCGAATTATGGATTTATATGGATGAATACTGTGAATTATGGCATTCCTCTTTTTTCTTTTTTCTTTTTTTTTAAGTATCGAATCAATGCAATATGAAAAATGTATGAATAAGTCACTAGATTTATTGTTTTTATACCCTTTTTTAGCACAAATTCGTTAGATTTCTTACATTCGGACGTGGTTCGTACATCACACTGGACTTCTTAAGCTCAAGGATGCGGGCATGACTTGTGATTGGTTTGGGTTGGATGGTTGACCTAAGTGTACTCCTCTTAAGGCGCCATTGCACTTTATTTACTTTTTTTTTAGAACAACTTTGTTTTACTTACTATTTACTTTTGTGATTTCAGTATTTCCAAGTTAAGGACCCTTGGTTATGAATATTAACTCAACTGTTTGAATATTGACTATCGTTAACCATAATTGCGTTTGTTCAGCAAGATAGTTTGACAATGATATGTCTAGTGTAGAAAAGTAAATCAAACACAAAGTAAATGGATCAGAGTATTGTTTACCCAGTTCGATACAATCGTATCTACGTTTCGGGGAGCACCATCAGTGAGTCTAATCCACTATCTTAACACCAATTCATACATACGGTAAGAGAACACCTTATGTCCTTATCAACACAATATGTGTTATACCTCACACGGTAAACACCCAATCTGATGAAGCTATTGAAGATTGTCAAGGGCGTAGGTCTGTGCTATCAATAGTCCAAAAAATCCCTTTTTGGAGATCTGCGTTGTCACTGTCCGTAGTATATCGGAAAATGATGTTATAGAGGTGAGAAGGAAATAGAGATCTCGCTTAGCCAAAATGCTATGAACTTATCATGTCATGCCCTTACCTTGATTATATGGTTCTTTAGGGCCGAATGAAACAAAGTTTGGTGGTTTTGTGTACATTATTCTCATTATTTGGTGCAATATTGAGAAGACCCATGAGTTAGGAGGATTGAATCATCATTTGTATTTGCTTGGTAGTATGCTTGAGAGGTGTTCTGTTGGAAGAGTTTGGGTGATCTTTTGGGTAAGGTTCCTTTAAATTTTTAGTACAACGAGCTTGTCCATACCACTTCACTTCACCTACAAGGCTAGGGTGAGAACCACACACTTTGGACGCCCTTTTCATAGTTTGTTTACGCAACCACTTGAGGAGTATGATTGCATTGAGTTGTATTTGGCACTTATATTTGCTTGCTTTGGTTTTGTCTTGCTTGAGGGCAAGCAATGTTAAAGTGGGGAAACTTTGAGTGACAAATATGGTATGTTTATTGGGTTATTTTGGAGGCATTTTGTGCTTTAATTATTAATTGTAGTCCTTTTGAGCTTATTGTGTGCTTAGAATAGCTTAAATTGTTTAAAGTTAAAAATAAGAGTTAATGCCACAAGGGGTCCTCCAATTCTCATAGTGGTTTTGCTATGTTTAGTTCTAAACTTTCAAATTGACCACTCGTAGTCTTTCGACTTTCAAATTATTACCATATGTGATCCAAGTTAACCACCCATAATCCTCCAACTTTCAAAATTTGACTAGTCAGTCTTCTTAGAATGACCATGAGTGATTAAAATTTGATAGTTAAGGGACAATGAGTGATTAACTTGGATCACATATTGTAATAATTTGAAATTCGAATAACCATGGGTGATCAATTTGAAAGTTTATGACTAAACGTGGTAAAACCACTATACTCGGAGGACCCTAAATGATATTAACTCATGGAAATAAATACTAATTGTGGTTGTATTTATACATTTTAGGCACCCAAAAAAAAAAAAAAAAAAAAAAA
>NC_044929.1:15994-69778 GCF_003576645.1 Ipomoea triloba | reverse complement strand
CCAAAAAAAAAAAAAAAAAAAAAGAGGACCAAATCAAGCATAAAATTGTCAATAAATGAGCAAAAGCATGAAGGATATGGAAATAGACCATCATGCAAGGCATTACCACATGACTCCGGGTGTGATACAAACTTCATAGAGATGTTTCTACTATCACTAGTCTCATCACACGGTAATGGAGCTCATGACACAAACTTAAGGGAGTTGTTTATGCTACTCATGCCACACGTCACATGTTAATGAAGCTCATGATGAGGATGATGAGTTGTGCGATGGTTCAACTGGTCATGCCGGTTGTCACGCGCATGGGAAGTTGCGTGATGGAAACTCCTGAGGCCATAGTTCCGCTTCTCACGCATGAAGTTATCGCATGATGAGCTAAGTGATAGGATGTGATCTTTTGGCTATAAATAAGAGGCTTTGATCTCAATTGCGAGACTTAGCTAGACTTTTACCATTTCTCACTTTGTATTTTTTTTAAGAGAGAGAATCCCCCTAGGGGTTCTTAGGACCCAAATTGACAACTTGATCCAAGGCTCTATGGAGAATCTAATCATCAATTGTTAAAGGATTCCATTGAAAATTGTATTTGGAGCTATGTGTTTGTTAATCAATTGCAATTTACTTTCTTTTACTTGCTTTCATCATGTTTCCATTTACCTTCCATTCTAGCTATGGACAATCTGTGGTTGGATTAGATCTACTCATGAGGATGGATGGATGATTTGAATTGCAATTAGGAGGAAATAACTTGATGTATTGACTTGATCACTATTGAAAGTGGACTTTATATAGACTATTGTATGGGGAGTGGCCACATCATACAAGAGGCCTAAGAGGTGTATAGTTTCCATGATATTAGGATTACACTTAGCCTCTTCCACTTGCAATTCCCACCTTACATAAAGAGGCGGAGCCCGAAATAAGATGTGGACACAAGGTGTTTGATAAAATGACTCAAGTAGGTAGAGTCACTACAATGTCAGGATTATACTACTTGATAGGTTAATAGGTCTGAATACTAACATTGACAATGGATAACATATTCCAATGATCATGATTAATGCATTACACTACTTCCTATACATAGGAACATTTTATTGCATCTTAGCAAGGAACACATAATCCAAGTTCCACCCATTCACCTTGTTTACACTTGTGTTGGTTTACTTACGTTCTTTACATTTGCTTGTTACTTCTGATTGTTGCTTTCATAATGCTTTCTCTCTAGCTTTGAGACTTAACTTCCTACAACTTTACGCGCTTTGAGACCACGCATTAGTCAATTCCCATGTGTCATCCTTAGAGAACGACAACTCAATGAAGATTCACTCTTGCTCAACCGACTTTCCGCCCACCGCTTACATAACTACCAGTATGGTTCATTAAAACCATCATTGGTGCCATATGTCAAGTCCACTACAAAAAGTATGTGTTTAAAGTATTTACACGCTTTCGGACGTATTTTCAATCAACATGGAATGTGGTGTTTCAGCTCCCAACAATCGGCATCGCAACCAAAAGAAACAGGGGGGAAGAACTAGCACTCTAGCCGTTGAAGATGATGCCACATTAGTAGGAGCTAACCTGGGGCCCCTGATGCCCAAACCTAGCATCTAACTATTGGCCCAAGAGTTAGATAAGCGTAACAGGCGGTCATAAGTCCTTACACATGAACAAAGAAGTACTCCTAGTGTTTTTCTTTCAAAATGTCAACTGATAAGTTATTGACTGAAATAGGCAATTCTTAAAGACATTGGATAAAAGTGAGATACTTTAAAATTTTAGACAACTCTAAGAAAAACTCCACTGAGACTTGCGTTTCTAGTAAAAAAATGCAAGTCCTAATGGAGGTTGTCATTTTTTCGGAATGATTTTTGTTTCCACTTTAAATACAAGAAATGCAAGTCCCACATGTGTTTCTCAATATATACACACCAAACGCAAGTGTGACTTGTATTTGTGATATGTATTTCGTACAACACAACCCAAGTTGGACTTGCGTTTGTTATAAAAAAAATCTCGTCGAGTGAGTTCCCTAAAGTTCTCAATCCTCACCTCACCAATTCATAAAGTGTGCAATATCAAAGCTTGTGGATGAATATTCTAGCAACAAGACCATCCAAATCATATTCAACTACTCGATGAGGAAAGTGATATCGCGTGCATCTGAGTGAGTTCCTTGAAGTTCCCAATCCTCACCTCAACAAATGGGTGAGGAAAGTGATTATCATCCCCATGCAACTCCTTTGCCATCTTAGGGGAGAATCTAGTATTGATGATCCCGAAGACGTTGCAATACTGGTCGGAACATATGTCGGAAGCGCTATCGTTTTCCCCCAAGTCGCAAAGGAAAGTGACGTAGTGGAACTCAATAGCTCATTGCTGTCGATGACGCAAGTTCCACGTCGCTTTCTATTTTACGTGCTCTATGTATTCTTCGAACTGAGTCAGTACTTACATTTCTAATTTGTAGCATTACGTATGACAAACACAAGTACTACTTGCATTTGTCGTATTTTAGGCTAAAAACACATCTTTTTAAAAAATTGACAAACTCCATTAAGAGTTGAATTTTATTAATCAGAAACGCAAATCTCAACGAAATTTCTTCCAAATTTGTCCATGATTTAAAAGTTGTGAACTTCTATCAACTCGATTTAAAAGTTTGGCCATTTCAGACAATGATCCTTTAACAATTGTCCGGCTAGGCCACACCCTACCTAACCAAACCTCTTCGGCTTTGGCAGGACTCTTTTAAGTAACAGGCTCGCAATTCGGCTGGGAATCCGCTTTTCCTTTCCCACAGCTAGTCATAAACCCCTCAACCTCAGGTTCGGTTTTACACTTACATCGGTCTGTATATCCGTTACGGTTTCTCTCCATTTCACTCTTTTCTCATCGACTTTCAGCTGTATTTTCTTTAGATGGCAAACTCTATAGTGATCGACTAATTCGTGGCTCTTTCTCTATTGTCTTCAGTTCATATTGTTGTGGATGGGTACTAGGGTTCCTGTGCAGCACTACGATTTAAGGTCGGCTGCAGCTTCGTACATCGGAAGCTCACTTCACGACCTCAATGCGGCCGAGGGCCTTGGTGGCGGAGGCGACAACGTGGATAGAGGAGGCGGTGATGTCACCGAGGATAGTCTCGACAACGATGAAGAGTCCACTGCTGTTGTGAGCATTACATTCTCTACTTATTTTTGCTGATTCTTAGTCAAAATTCATTTCAATTCCAAGAATATGCCTACTTGGATTTTGCGTTGTAAAAGGCTATGCTACGTTTCTTTGCTACAAGTCGGGTTCATACTAATACCATGTATGACAAAGCCATCAAAAAATCAGTGATTGCATTGTCCCCTTGTCAGTGAAATATTAAAATGGAGACTGGTCTAAGTAAACAAGAATAGTTATAAGTTTGAGAATCCGTGAGACTGATCTAACTGGAAGAGAGGTATGAACTTAGAATCCCCGGTTTTGTATAGTGAAAGCTACATTATTACATTTATTTGCTGCAAATTGGGATCAAAATATTGCTGCATATGTGAAGCTGTGATTTTGTGAAATATGATTCATTGCATTGCCCTCTCTGTAGCTGGGTGGGACTGGGTTAAATAAACAAAAACTATTAGAAAGTGAGAAAAGTCAAGATGGGTCTAATTGAAGTCTGACAAAGACTATTAGTTTATCAATGCATGCCTTTCTTATGCACATTACTTCCATCCAAAGTCAGAATCAGCCCCACTCCCTTTCTAACTAGAAGTGAACCCAAAAAAGCTCTGCTCTTCTCTTAGAAATGGTGTTAATTATCACCTGTTGGATATGAAATAGAAACTAATTGCCACTTTGTTGTTATTCTTTAAATTTTGAAAGGTTGACCCACATCTCTGTACGGAATGATTCTCTTTCTATATTATGGATGTTTTTTGGGGTACATTTGAGGGGAATGGAGAATGAACTTGTTAGACATCTCATGTGGAGTCTCAAGCCTACATTGTGGTTTGTTGTCTTTCTAGATTATCCTTTAGTTAGCTTTAACCATTATAATAATATGTAGTTAGTAGTAATTAGTTGTTAAAGAAGTATGCTCATTGTTGTGAAGGTGGTTCAATATATTTGTGCTACCCAATATTACCAAACTGAACCAATATGTTGGGTGTTTTAATAAGATGATTGGGTGGAGTGGTGCATTTTGAAGAGCATAATTGTTGATGGAGTATCTTTACACTCCAAATATTTTTTTGGATATTCTAATAGAGTGTTCATTCATTTATTCTATATTGTGTCTTATTTATAATCATTGTATTGTTATCTTAAACTAAATACTTGCTGCACACTTTCTTTCAGGACTGCATGCACGAAACATTCAGGAACTCTCTACCACTTCACGATGTAGCAGTGGAGGAAAATCAAACTAGCCTAGCAAGTAGTGGATCTTTGAGGGATCCCTACAACATTGTAACCAATGAGGGTGACATAAGCTTTCTTTCTTTCTTTTTTATTTGCCTTTAAAATATTAATCATAATTGTATGGATTTTTAGAATGGATGATCCCTTTTTTGGACCAGATGTTTCACCAATCGAGTCAGCAAGAGCAAGATTTCTAGACATCATTGTAGATCATTTTATTAGCTCACATGTAGTTGAAGTGTTAGATATGGAGTCTGACTATGTGGCACAATCTTCTCAAGATAAACTGAACAAGAGGAAGCCGAGAGAAATTCGTCATGAAGGTGATCCTCGACATGTTTTGCCTTTGATGTATGTGGCAAACATGTATGAAACATTGGTTGGTGAAGTGAACTTAAGGCTATCTTCCTTGAATGGGATGCGTGAAAAAACCATCGGTGTGGCCCTTGAAGCAGCTGGCGGCTTGTATAGAAAGCTTGCAAAAAAATTTCCCAGGAAAGGTACAACACTATTTGCTACTTTTCTTTTGTTTAGGCTGAAGGAAGTTGTGAGGGCGGGAAGGGGTAGTTCAGGGACATAGTTTGACTGTTACATTTGTGTACTAATACAACATTAGGCTTGTCAGAATGTTTTCAGCTTCAGCTACTTATCCTATGGAATTCCATGACTTACCCCCTCCTCCCTCTCCCCTTGAAAATAGAAAATATGCTATTAACCCTTTTATCCCCTGATATCTCTCTTTCCTGGTCAAGAGAAGAAAGGAAAAGAAAAAGGGTAAACAAAAGAGAGTGGTGAATGAAAAACATGTAACAGCATTTTGCTTTGTGTGTCAAGAATAAAGTGAGTGCTGAATGATATTAGCCATTTAGCCATAAGACTCTTGCATCATGCAGGATTTGAGGATTTTTTTGTTTACTACAGGATCTTGCATGTATAAACGTCGGGAATTGGCAACTTCTTTTGAAACACGGTCAAGATTTCCCGAATTAGTAATACAGGAGAAGAAGCGTGTTCGTTTTGTTGTTGTTAATGGTCTAGCTATTGTTGAGAGACCAACAAGTATGCACATTGATGATATTGAGTGGTATTATGAGAATAATGACCTTTTTTTTATTGCTTTGCAACTTCATTAATGTTTCTAATGCCCATCAATCTCTTTGGCTGATTTTTTATTGATAGGATTTTCTGAATACGCTTGGCATGCAAATATTAACATCTTTCACCATGCATTATTTTTTATGCTGTTGCCTTCAATCTTTCTATCCCCATATATATTATTTATTTTTTTGTAAGTTTGTTCCCCCTGTATAATTTAGTGTACTGAGTATTGCAAAAAACTTTCAATTTCTTTTTCCCTTAATCCTTTTTTTTAAAAAAAAATAAATTTTAACAAAAGTATATTGGGGGATTATTGTCCACCCATCTGGCCATCTCTGTCAAATCTAGAAAATTCTGAGTTAAAATGGCACTGCAATAAAATTTATATCAGATAGATCCATCACATGTGGCTATGTACTACCATACAAGTGTTAAGTGTATTTTGTATTGTGAATCTAGCAGGGAAAAATGCAATTAGAAATCTGGGTCACTGCACTGCAAGCTTGATTGATATGCATACCCCTGAACTTTGTGCAATCTGAAATCACTGAAAAGCATATGCTTTTAGCTGTCTACATGGCCAAAATACTAGATTCACTGCCCTTCATTTTTGTTTTCTTAATTAGATATCTTCTTAGAGACATTTTTCCTGGTGTAATGTGCATATACTGTACTTCTCGTTTTTTATTCTCTACTTAGATCCATGACGCTGTCAAATATGAACTGAGTGTTCTATTTAAATATTGCTATGGTACAAGGCTACAAGCATATCCTGTACCATGACATTCACTTTTTTAATAATTTTTTTTTAAAAATATAACCACTATATTTGACACGTTATAATTTTAGTGAAATATTTCAGTTTTATTTGTTGTCAGATATGCTCTTTAAGTTTGTTTATCCGTGCATCCAGGTTCAAAAGATTGACAGGTCGTAGTGAAGTAGCTGTCTCTCCAAAAGATTACAAGTTCTATGCACCTAGGCACAAGTATAGACGTGTAGCATCAAACTCTATTCCCAACATCCCTGCATTGCCGGTATAATCTAATTCCTCTTTAAATATTTCCATATTTTTTTCCTTAATAGGGATGGAAAGTAAGTGGACAAATAAGTTGTTTACATATTTTCTAGACATTCACGGGAACAGATAATGCTTCTCAGATGGCTGAAGCCCAAGGTTACCATTCTGTCACTGAAGTAAGACATACATATTTTTTTGTCTCTTTATATTGTGTTGGGGGAGAGGGGTGGGGGTTAAGATGGGAAAGAAATTAATTTTGGAAGTAAAAGTCTATCCTAGTTGCTCATCTCAATTAATCTGCATTGTTTTTGTTCAATAGTTTGTGTATCTATTCCCCCTCTTTGCACATTAGTCCTGTGACTGGATTACTATAGAATTATGGAGTTTCTTGGTTTCGGGGGTCCTCTTGCCCCCAGTAGTGTAAACCTTTTTTTTCAATGTGCTGTATTTTAGTAAAAAGAAGTTTAAAGGAAATATTTCAAATTTTGAAAAAAATTAGTTCTTATATGTAAAATTAAAAGTAAAAATCTTTCTACTTGTTCTTGTAAGTGAAAAAATATTTCTGTTGAAATTTGATGCAACTTGAGCTCAAAAGTCTATTGGAGCTTGTTCAAGAGTTAGCATTTGAATGATGGGATTAGGAAACCTTGTGGACCGTGTGTAGAGAGATGCTTCAATTTATGCTTTCTTTAGAGCTTTTAAAAGTTAAAACCCGGGGAGCCAAGGATATTTGAAAGCTTTTGTTTATTTTATATATTTCTAAAATTTATTAATTAATTCATTTAATAAATTTTCAGCCACAAAATAGCGATCAGACTCCATCGAAACAACACATGCAGCCAACATCGCACCAGGCTCAATTTCATCCTATTCAGCAGAGCCACCAACACCATATCAACCAAAACCAACACATGGCCCACTTCTCTCACAACCAACATTGTGGACCCCACTCACACTTGCCTGAAATTGCTGCACACACTCAGCACTCTGGATCTATTTCATCTCACATGGCTTGCTTACAACCAATAGGTCATGTTGGCAGGCGTATGCATTTACTGGTAAGAGAAGCCCTTTATCTTTTGCATTTTCTTGATTACCTTACAACACTTGTTAAAACTAAAGGGATTGTGAAGGGATCTCGGCAGGCAGCATCATGAGATGAAGCTTTATATGTAAGAGCTGAACTAGAGAAAGATATACATTGATAACAATGATAATGCTCATAAAGTCATATACTCATAGTGATACACTAATGATGGCATACTGCTAAACTAGTGCTATGATGATTGGGGCTACGATATTCTAACACTTCTCATCAAGTTGGAACATATATAGATCATATGCACCAAACATGTTATAAATACAATTAATATGAGCCTAAATCCCCAATAGTTGATACCCCCCTTGCACTACTTTAACATGTCTTGTGTCAATACTTTGTTTCAGCCAACTAGTCCTGCCAAGTTCTGTGATGAATGCGGAGCTCCTTATTTGAGGGAAACCTCTAAGTACTGCTCGGAATGTGGTGTAAAGAGGTTAGGAATTTGATTTGAATTGAAGTGTGTTGTGTGCACCAAATGATATGATGCCTTACAAAATTTGGTTAGTCATCGTACTGTAAATGCAAATGCGTGAGAAGTTCTTGTAAATCTTCCCTTTGTGAATATATATATATATATATATATATATATATATAACTCAGGTTTTAATCTTTAGGGAAGTTCTCTCCCTTTTGTCATCGCTTTGTTGACTAGAAGGGGTTTTGGAATTAATTTAGATTGAATTTATATACCCGATTGTGTGTGTATATATATAGGTAGATTGAGAATCATATGAGAACATGAAATTACATGAAAATATGAGAATAAATTTAAGTCATATAAAATAAAAGATCAATGATCCATCAATAATCTAATCTAATTAGCATTCAAAAAAGGAAAAGATTATCTTTTAATGACAAATTAATCATTTGTGTGCGGAAAGTCCATTCACATATTCCCTCCTTCCATTTTATATATTTATTAATTTATTTTGAGAATCTTTTTCCTTAGTAATTATTTCAGTAGTTGTTTAGTTGATTTTGATTTGTTTCATATGTCATGATATCGACAGTAATGTGGTGTGTGCACTTTAGTATGCTTTGGCTAAATGCACACTATTACCTATTTGTGCACATTTGTTGTACACAAATAGGTTGTTTGTTGTTATATACTTATATGTACTCATGTGGCCGTTGTGTGCATTATACATGGAATGACATGTATTTATTCATATATTTTATTGTCTTTTGGACAGATGTTTCGTTATTGTTCGGTTATTTATTTATGTGCATTTGTGTATTGTGTTATCACAATTACTTGTAAAAGGTCAAAGTATTGAAATATGTACAAAACACTAAAAAGAAGTGGACATTATTTTTAATTTATATATAAATTAACACCGTGCTCCAAATTATCAAAATATTGCCTAATAAAAAGCTTGATAGACTCGTTCCAAGTTGGTGACCAGTACTTTGTTTCACATGATGAAATATCTATAACACATCTGTCAAGTGAATCGATTAAGTTCTATGCACTACAAAAATGAAAACAAAGACAACGCAAGAAACATCAAATCTACATAGCATTTCTTTAAAACTTATCATCGCTCTATAATGTAGCATTTCTTTAAAACTTATCATCGCTCTATAATGCACAGGGTAAATATAAGAAATATGAACTACATTACACCATAATTGGTAAAATCCTCCATCCCCTATAATACACTATACACATAACAGACCAAACAACTGCAATGAACCATCAATCACACACTGACAACAAAAACAATACCCAATGCAATGAAAACCCACATTAAAATGAGCATATCAATCCCAAAAAGATAATGATATGTATTATTGTATTAACTTGAAAAAAAACAGAAGCAGCATGATTCACCGGTGTACCAGGTAATTTATTTCCCTCTCTCAGTTTCCCGCCAAAACACCAGGCATAAAAATCATATCCCCGCCTTCTCGACTTACACAACTACACAGGGCAAATTTAAAGGGGAGAAGGAGGAAAACATCGTATTGGAGAAATGGAGAAAGGCGGCGACGGTGGAGCAGCTCCTACAGGGTGCTACAAGTGCGGCCGCCCCGGCCACTGGTCCAGGGATTGCCCTTCCAATCCCAGTAATGGCAGTAACCCTAACAATTCCACTTCTACTCCTCATAATACATATACGTCTACTCGCAAATCGGCGCCGTACACTTCCAACTCAAGCGCCGGCGGCAGTTCTTCAAAACTGAAGATGGGCACGAGGACGCGGCCCAAACTGACTGCTGATTCCCTTCTTTCCGACGACGGACTCGGCCACATCCTCCGCCACTTTCCTCGTGCTTTCAAGTACCATGGCCGTGGGCACGAGGTATTACTAAGCTTCCCATTTATCCGCCCTCAGTTTCATTGAATTTATGCTCATTATTACTGATAGTTTATTAAAATTGTTTGGAAAACTTGACATTTACTACAATTTTAAATATATTATCTCTTTTTTAAAGAATGAATTTAGATTTTTACTTATAGTTTAGATGGATTCATGATATAAGCAAGTATTCATTTTTAATATTTGATTTTTTGATAGGCATGTTTTTTTTGGCTTAGAATGACTTTTGAACTTTCTTGGAAAAATGTTTAATCGCAATGTGAGTGTTGAGTGATATCTCTCACATACCATAATCCATACTTTCGATACTTGTGTCTTCTCAGAATTTAGTGACTTCCACTTCCTACATCAATACCATTCAAAAATATATAAATGTCACTGGTGTGGGATTTGACTGGATCTATCCTGCCATTGTTAACAATACTAGTATAGTGTAAAATATAAACTAGCATGTTCTGTTGTTCCCTTCATGGTCCCAAATTTGAATTTTGTCGTTCTTTTATTAAATAAAAGTTTTCACTTATTTTGTTGACAACAATCTTTTTGATAATTAAATGATATTCATTTTACTTATCTTATTAACCAATATTCTAAAATTTGAGGTACAATTAAGAAAATCAATATTAGTTTTTGTCATTTTAAAAACAAATCTTTTAAACTAGCAAATGTACATCCTAAAAGAAGAAAAAATGGTGTATTTGATTACTTGATTTTTTTTTTAGTGAATTTGGTCTTTAATGTATATATTTTGGGCTCATTTAATCTATACATAATAGACTTTAACATTTTTTTAGAGGGGGGCCTAAAGAGTATTTTTATCCTTATTCTAAGTAATATATACATATATACCTATTAATAAATTTGGGGGCCTCTTCCCCTGCCTGTTGGATCTCATTTCTGTATGTTAGGAAAGTAAAGAGAGGTTTTTTGAATATGTTGTCTTATACTGCCATATATTGTCATATAGAAAAGAGAATACAAAGGCCTATAAATAGGTGCTAGAAGACTACGAATAGGAAACAAGTTTCCATATGCCTACCTACCTAAATGACTCCCTAATCCATAGAGATTCCATATATTAAAATATATTCCATAACACTATACTATTAGGATTTAGCAAAAACTAAGCCATGAGAATGTCATCAGTTGATCCTGTTCTAATTATCCTCTATGCTGGTAAGAAGCAATGATCTTTTATTTACATCTTTTGTCATTTGTGGTTAGAGATTTGAAGCTTAGTTTGTTGAATTTGCTGCAGGTCACTGATTTGAGAAACCTACTTGGCTTGTATGCTGATTGGCATTCACGCTTACTTCCCTACTACTCCTTTGATCAGTTTGTACATAAGGTTGAGAAAGTTGGTTCCTCAAAGCGTGTCAAGGTAATCCATGCATCCATTTTGTGGTCTTTGTATCTACCTTATGTTTAAAGTTTGTGTTGCATAAAACAATTTATTTGAGATGGAACATGTATTTGGCATGGGAATATGGATTTATGTGATTATAAGCTTAAAAATAGAATGCATAATTTGTTATTAGGCTATTTGCATAATCAAACATTAACATATCATTATAAATAATATGTACATAATCAAACTACTAAAAGCTGTTTATGCTGTGTTGTTGTGGTGCTCTTTTTTTTTTGGGTGAAAAAGTGAGTGCTTTGCTTTGTGCTTAATCATTTCAGCCCTTGTTGCTCTGTTGCACTTTTTGCTCTAAAAAGGTTTGGTCCCAAGGTACTCATTAAGGCCTATTTTACTCTTAATAGACTATCTTGCAGGCATCCACCTTTTTGTAAGTACAAACATCCAACAATTTCCCTTTGAGTGTTTAAAGGGCTTGAATTCTGACTCCTTTAGAACATTTGCTGTCATATATCTTTGCACCTGCTTAATATGTCAACTTGGGTGCCATCTTTTGTAGCAACAACATCATGACATTTCATTAATCATAGGATGAAACACACACCTATATGAAGTATACTTGATATTGGCTCCTTTGTCATTGTTTGAATGATGGTAGGTAATCATGATACTCATTTGTTGCCTTTTGCACCTAAGATTACAGCGTTATTGTAGTTGGTTTTTGGCTAAAAGGTAAGCTGCTGCATCATATCTTATTTCCAGCCTACACAAGTCCCCATCAGTTGGTCAAATTGTTTCCAATATACAGCAATTACTCGAACATGAATTTTCATTTTCTTAGGATGATAAGCTAGTTTTAAGGTCTGCATAAGAAAGGTTTCAATTCTGGATGCACTCTTTGACTAATAATGCCGTTTCTTGCTCATCTGGTTACAATTACTCATGGATTACCAATCCAACATACTCTATTATATCCATATTGATCATGCAACATGGTTATTATTCAATATGTTTTGAGTCCATGAACCTTTTAGCAATATAAATTTGATTATATATTTTTGAGACTACGGAGAAGTGCACTTCTGGACCCTTCTTATGAGGATGTACTCAAGTCCTTTGGTAATTGGAGTTGCACATTTAGATTTAATCCCCAAATACATGGTCCTTCATTGGATAACTTAGGCAATAGTTCCTATAAACCTAATTGCTATCTTTTGATCCAAAAATAAAAGTAGGAAGAAATGAATGATAAAGATGATTGTGATCATGGATACAAGCCTACAAGTCATTTGAAAGTTCCTGTCTCTACTGCAAATCTCTCTCAACTCTCTCCTTTCTTGACAAACCACCACTCTTGCCCCCATCAATAATTCTTTCAGCCTTAATTGCCAGCTCAGCTTCGCTGGGTCTGGTGACACTGATTTGGAAAAAGACTTGGGCAGTCTTGTTTTCAAGCCATTAGGCTTCCATAGCATTATCACTATTCAAAGAAATTAAGCTCAAAATGAAGGATTGATGAGCCTTGTCAAGATTGAAGCATTGGAGGAGATGGCTATGAAGGAGTTGTTGCCATTGGCATCATTTGGCTAAGTTGAAGCTTCCTGGTTATTTTTTGCTCCATCTTCACTACTAACTTTCTCTCTTCTAAGTGATGTTGTTTGAAGTGGCTAGGCTGAGGCTCATCAGTGTTACATGTTCTCACCCAATATATTTTTATTCTTTGTTCACAAGTTATGTTTGAGAGATTTGCGAGAAAGGGTTGCCAATGGAGTTGATCCAGCCAAGCTCCATGAGCCAGAAGTTCAAGAACAGATCTCAAATAAGGAACAAGGTACGCATAGATCAATATCTTTATGAATATTTGACTATTTGTTAGTAAATAATTAGTTTACTCCCCACCTTATTTCATAATTTTGATTCAAATCACCTAAGTAATGAATAAATAAAGTAATGTAACAGCATATATAGTCTCTATCTCAAATAAACTTATTTCATAATTTGGTTCAGACCACTTTAAGTACAGAATGAAATAATGTAACAGTGTATAGGGTCTCTGCTAGGAATTGTTAACCTTACTACACATCTTTATGGATTGAGAATGGGAAATATATATAATTCACTAGCTTTTCTGATTGACTTGTAGAATTAAAAAAACAGCTTTTGTGCATTGCACCCATTGTAATTGACTAATTGGTTATATTTGAAACCCAAAGTGGACTCTGAATTTGAGACAGCCGATGCCTGTCTTTGCTGCTAATTGTATTAATATTTGTTACTCCATAAGTCTATTCAGATTTCCTTAGATCAGAGACTAGTAAACATACCCTTGAATAATACATTTCACAAGATTCTCCATCAGATGCTCTTCCATAAAGCATTTCCCTTTCTTACCAGCATAGTTGCATACTGCATGTTCAGATTTTCTGTTAAAAAGAAAACTACGCCAATATGGTGCATTTTCAGATCATTGCACAAACTTCAAATTCATTTCCAGCTTCCAAATTAGGCCATAATCCTAGTCTTGGTTTTCTCTTAGCTATTAACTGTGCCATTAATTCACCATATAATTAAGTACTGAACTATGTTCCTATCTTTCAGAGAATAGGAGCTTAGAGGAACCAAATTCTCTCCAGAAAGATGGTGTTACGAACCTTGATGGAGATGTCTTTGAACAAGAAATGATTCATCAGGCCTGGGAGAATGCAATGAAAGTAAGTATCAATATCATGCTTCTGCTGGTTAAAATCATATGGTTCGGTTCTAGTGCATTGTTTGCTGAAGTTGATGTGATTATTTGTGAACATGATGGATCACGGACAGGAACCAACTCATCAGCCACAGGGTAAGAGTGATGAAAGTGGAAGCAAAGAGCCAACAAGCAGTAATGTGGCAAGTGATGCAAAGGTAATTGAAATCTCAGAAGAGCAAAGAGTTCGTATGGAGGCAAACAAGCTGAAGGCATTACAAAAAGCTGCTATTGCTCGTGCTGCACGATCTGCCCAACCTGATGCCCTCTAGACTTATTAGTTATTATTTTTATTTTTGTTTTGTGCAAAGCATAATATCTTTTGTTATGTTTAATTTTCAATATGATTAATGTTTCTATTATATATTTATTCAGTTTCTCTGTTTTGGATTAGTATTCACATGCATTATCCAATTGAAATATAAGTTTGTTTCTTAATGTGGATGTTTTGACTAGTTGTGGTGATAATATGAGATTTGAGAATAGATAATAGAGAATTGATAAAAATAATTTTTTCATCTCGTTTTGTTTGTTTTTTATTGGAGTTATTTTTAATTCAAATTTTCATAAGTATATTAAATTTATATATTTAAAAATTATATTAAATTTAAAAATAATTAAAAATTACTAAAGAAAACAAGCATTAAAGAAAAAGTTGATTTGATCAATGAATAGTAAACATGATATGTAAAATGATATAGAGAGAGTAGTAAACATGACATACAAAATGAGTTTAGCAAACACTTTTATGACTCTTCATAACACTTTTAAGTTTAGCAAATATATAACTCCGTATTTGTTATGACATTTTTACAATTAAAAAATATCCCTTCTCATGTGCCGAGAGAGTTAATGGAGTTTATGGAGTTTCTATCGAAGTAATGAGACAATTTGAGATAGACAAAACTACATAACTTTAAAAAAGGTGTCAAGAGAGCTAGGCGTTAGGCAGTTTGGGTATCCCTTCCCATGTTGGGTTAAAGACCGCAATAAGAAGGTTTTTAAAAAAAAGTGACAAAAATATGACGATTTTAAAAGCATGACAAAAATGAGAAAATAGTATTTGAAACTTACTCAACGTTTGAAAAAATAAATTAACAAACGCATTTGAAACTTTTGCATTTCTGATCTCAAACACAAGTCCCAAACGCTCTTTTCTCATTTTTGTCCAACTTTCAAAATTATCATATTTTTATCACCCTTTTATTTTCGTCCCATTTCAGTCATTAGTCCATTTCCCCTACCCAAAAAAAAAAACCCTTATGGGCTTCTGGCTAGTGGCTAGTTGGCACTGCAGATATCTTGTAGCTTTAGACCATTTTCGCACACAAGGCCTACCAGCTTCTGCTCTCGCGTTGTCTTCAAAATCAAGGTAAAAAATAAAGATAAAATAAAAAAGACAGTCATCAGAATCTTCACATAATCATAAAAATTCATAAAATAATACAATCCCATTTTTTTAACTGTTCAAAATCATACTCTCTCTGTCTGAAGACCTTCTTTCTGTCTCTATCTTCGCCTCTCTCCGTATTGCAAATACTCATTTTATCTTCATAATTACTCTGTGTTAATACTTTTCTTTAAAGAGTCGGATTGTATGTTCTACTCGTGCAGCTGGCTCTGATTCAAGGTTGAGTACGATCGCTCAACTGGGAAGGTCAGTCCACGAGCCCTCTGTAGAGACTTTATTGTATTATTATCTTCCGCCATCCGGTAAAATTGTGGGTGATATTTATTTATGTGTGGTTTATATGAATATATTTTCTGGTATTCTTTACTTTCTGCATACCCTTTTGATCTGGTGTGCTTTTGTTCTTACTCTTTAATGTTAATTGGCAGTTACTTTATTTATATTCTTTTTAAGTTCATTTTGGAACTCTTCTAGGAGTTTGTAGATCCAAAGATATATTGGTGAGTTTTTTTATGGGCCTTATTTAATTTGTGAGTAAGAGTGAGGGAAGGTTGATCTGATTGATGATTATTGCTCAGCAAGATTAGTTTGGACATGTGAATTTGAAGTGGGAAGCCTCGGGAACAGATGGACTGACATGAGAATGAATGAATGATAAGATTTTGATATTAGGGTTCATGAAATACTAGTCTCATGCTTGAAGTTATCTTAGACTTGCTTCAGTTTAAAGGTATTATGGCAATGCACATTTGTGGTTTTGATTGTATTTTTTGGAATTTGAAAGTTATATGAAAGGACAGAATGCCAAGTATGTATGATCTGCAAGATGGATTCCCTTGTTTTTCAATTAACGGAACATTTTGTTTCAATTAAGTTCAGAGGTATCCTACCTTATATTCTTCTCTGCACATCTGTTGGCTCAACCTTTATGATTTAGTGCTATGGAATTTCTTCTGCTCTTGTGGTTTCAGTTAAAAGTGATGGGTATATACCTTAGTTCTCCAAAAACAGAGAAGTTCTCAGAGGATGGTGAGAATACAAGGCTTAGATATGGTTTATCATCCATGCAAGGATGGCGTGCAACAATGGAAGATGCGGTGAGTAATCAATGAGTCCATCTGATTTATGCTGGTTATAAGATGCTTGTGGTACAAATGTATTGAATGCACTAATTGAATGCCTAATATCTGATATGTTGTGGTGTATGCAAGAAAATATGAGGTTTTAACAATTAGTCATTTGCCTAGAAAGGCATGCATAGAGGTTGTGTCCATGTTGACACTCCCATGGCTCAGAGAAATGCTCCAAATTTCATGTTATAAGACATACATTGGTCTCATGGAAGATGCATGCCATCTTATCTTAAACAATTTTCAAATTAATTTTAAATCTTAAATTCGGATCAAGTCCATAAATTGATTGAACTAAATTTTGTTTTCTTTGTTTGATCATATTCGTGATATTATCCTGTTATAAATTTCATGTCACTATTTGGTGTATTATTATTGTTACTATTATTAACAAAAACAAAATTGTGACCCTTGCACGTTGTGTCTCCTTTTTTTTTTTTTGGAAATTGCATAGCTTCAGGTCCATGACTTAAACAACTCTTTTGTCTGTATGTGACTTTCTTAGATTCTTCAATTGAATTGTATTTCGAAGCTTTAAACATTTTGTTTGTTATTACCATCTTTACTAGCATTTAGCTATTTGACCTTTGGATTTTGTGCTAATGGGGCAAGCTTGTTTTCCATTGTGGTTTTCGTGGTCTATATCACGTAAATTATATCAGTTGGTCCTTAAAGTATGATTATCCATTAAATAGCTGACCAATCCATCTATAAAAAAAGGCTGGATCAATTGTTTTTGTGGTATTGACAGAGCACTTGCGTTTGCTTTATATCCATTCTTTGTGTTTGACCTTCACTTAATTTATAAATCTCACATCCTACTATATGCTTGTGTCCGATTCCGAGTGCCACTTGACATCTCTATCCTCCTACCTTTAAACCACATTCTGTTACATGGGACTCATCGTGAATCATTCCCAGATGTTTCTTTCTTTACATCTGGAGGCAAAGGAAGATGGGAAGGGCAGGTGAAGCCTGAAGGAAGGAAATGAGGAGGAAAGTCAAGTCTACTTCCAAAATTCTAAAGATTGTGGGAGAATATATAAAGAAAGGAAGAAGAGTACGAGACTTCTCACCCAAGGACCCTGACCCCTCTTGACCGCTCTTTGTTTCACTTTGCCCTCTTTTGCTGTCCCTGGTTCCTCCACTGAAGCCCAACCTTTTTTAATTTTCTTCTGTGCTGATTTACACCTTAGATACTGCACTCACCACTGTAGATATCCATTGCCTTCCTGCTTTATTCTCTCTATATCTTTCTCTTTTTTTCTGAAACTTGTCAAAGAATGCTGAAGATCATGGGGCCAAATCATGGACTATGGAAATGACACTATTTGATTTTCAACGCCAAATAAGTGGGATTTCATTGTATTGTCAAAGTCATGTGGTAACGGCTGTGAGATGCAATACGACATCATGTTAAATTTCAATTAATTTTCTATTTAAAATATAAAAGTTCTTGCCACCACGGCACCACATTTTCCTTCCCCATTGACAGCCAAATGCTTAAAAAAATCTCCCATAGTTTCTTTACCTTCTTTTTTTAGAAGTAATGCTTTTAGTTTCAAATCAGAGCACCAAGAAGGGGCTTAATATAGTATGCAAAAACTACAGTACTAGACAGAAGTTAACTATATTAATAAAAATGTCGTTAAACTTATTATAAAGTTCATAAAGTCATCAATTATATTTACATATCTTTCTCCATCTCTGACCAAAAAGATAGGGATTCTCAACTACATCCTCTTTCCTAAATTCCTAAACAAAACAAAACATTAAGGAAATAAAAATGGAGGGGGTGGAGGGAGAAGATGATTAGCCAGAACTAGAAGGGAAGAAATTTCAAACAATGAAGAACACGAGTTTGTAACTTAATAGCAGTAGTTATGTGTATATGATGGTCTTGTGTATATTAATTTGGTATTCTTAAATTTTTTTATTTTATTTTATAGCAGTACATACATTTTAGATAATCAATAGCCATGAGTGTACTCTACAAGTTATTTATTGTTGAGATGCTCTGAAGTTATGCGCCTGTGTGTGTGTTTGTGTGTGCATGTACGTATCTATATTGGATTTACAAAATTTATAAATCATTCTTCTCTAAATCTTGCTTCTTATTTGTTTAGCATGCGGCGATCCTTGACTTGGACACTTCTACTTCCTATTTTGGTGTTTATGATGGTCATGGAGGTAATTATATTCAGGCTTAGGTCATTCTATGATGGTATGTTATGTGTTCTAACAGTAGTGACTTTGATTTTAGATAGAGGGTGTGACAGAATTAAATTTAAGTGTACATCTAATTATGTAGAAATAATGACACTGTTTTGTTTACTTGGGTATAAATGATCTACTATATGCTTATATCAGATATAGCTATTTTTGTATGTTCCATGTTTAATTCCTGAGCAGTGGCATCTGATAATTCCAACTTTTCAGTGTTTCAGAACTTGTTTACTTCATATGCTTCTGATTCTCTTTTCAACCTTTTAGGGGTATTACTAGAGTACCAACAAACTTGTATATACAATATTTTCCTTCCTCCTCTCTCCACCTTTCTTACTTGAATGTTATTGGAGTATTGTTAATCTGATGAACAATTTATTTCATGGAGAGTTTAATAGGAAATTGTGCTTTTAGCCTTCTAGTATTTGCTCTTGACCTATTCAAAAGAATTAAAACTGACATGCCTTCATGAAGACTGATGTTACTGGTTCTCCCCCGACATTCCCAGAGGTTGATAGAATGAGAAACTAAATTGAACTGAACAAATTACGATGAAACAGTTGAAGAAGTTCATTAAACTACATATACAAATGGATTTCTAAGCGGTTGACTTGAAGATGATGAACCTAGTTTCAGTCATAAATAACTAAATTTGAACAAAGTGCTTGTGGATTATTGCTTCCCCAGGGTGGTTGGGCTGCATGTTGTTGAACTCCTACCTTGTCACTCTCCTTCCTCTTTATTTCCATCTCTGCATAGCTGCACAGATATTTAATGTCCCTTTGTTTGGTGAGAAATCTTTATGTAACTCAAATTCAACTTAATGGACTATCCAAGTCTTAAAGATGTTCTTTATGATATAATTCATGTTAACTTTTGGTGCTGTGAGCGAGTATGATGGGCTTGGGAAGCCTCATTAAAACATCTTAATTGTAGTCCATGACAATTGCTGTTTTGTAATTGGTCATCTTAATGTTAGTTTTGTTGATCCATTCTTATATTGCAGGGAAGGTTGTGGCTAAATTCTGTGCCAAGTATCTTCATCAACAAGTGCTTAAACATGAAGCTTATCTGGCTGGTGATATCGCAACTTCTGTGCAGAAGGCCTTTTTTAGGTCCTTTGCTCGATTTCTTTTTTACTGAGTCTTTAAATATTATTTTGAGAATTAACATTAATGACTAAATTAAATATTTAATGTCTTTATTTACTTTATGATGTTTTTGTCTTGATTCTACACATTATGTAGCATTTGCTGCTAAAGTAAACATATTTTAAAAATGTTGTTTGTTATGCTTGTTGTTTCTCCTGCTGACTTGATATTGCTTTATTGTATTTTGGAGTAATTTTTGGATAATATTTTTTTTTGCTGAAAGCACTAGTACGTAGCTTAATGCGCAGAAGGTGTTTATCCTTCATGTAAGACTATAGTTTCATCAGCAAACCTAAATATAGAAATAAACAAAAACCTTATAAATGCAGACAACCTCTTTTCCAGGCCACTGATTTCTTTCATCTTCTCTTGCTTTAACGCTGCGTCAAAATTTTCTTACTTGATAAGTTGTATTTCGCCTTCTGTGTTAGTTATAAAACTAGTTTTTATTGAAACCTTGTGGCCCTTTTCTGGATTTTAAAGGTGTCATTATTAAATTTGTATTTATTTATTTATAATTGTTTTTGAAAAGTACAGAGTAACATTTTTATCTTCTACTTTCCTATTGGGAAGTGCTAATTAGCACTTGTGTATGGAATCATAATTTATTTCAAGTGTTTTTTAAAACTGTCTTAACTTATTCTAACCTTGTTCTACTTGTCATGCAGAATGGATGAGATGATGCGCGGACAGAGAGGCTGGAGGGAGCTTGCTGTTCTGGGGGATAAATTGAACAAGTTCACTGGTATGATAGAAGGTCTGATATGGTCTCCAAGAAATTCTGAAGGAAATGATCAAGTTGATGATTGGGCATTTGAGGAGGTACTTCAAACTATGATATATGATCCATTTTTTAGTTTTGTAGTTCATGAAAAAAGAAGTTTTGGCTTGATGAGTTGATGCAGTGGTCAGCTAGGCTCACTTATTGGACTTTTCGTCACAATTCATATTATGATCACCTGAGTAGATTGATACTCTGTATTATATTACTTCTATCAAGAGCAGAACTTTTTTTCCTATAATAACATACATTGTTTTTTTTTTTTTTTGATATGTGATTAACTGCCAATTCATTCTGTTGTTAGGGGCCCCACTCTGATTTTTCTGGACCGACTTCTGGAAGCACAGCTTGTGTTGCAATCATTAGAGGCAACCATCTTGTTGTTGCAAATGCTGGTGATTCTCGCTGTGTAATATCAAGAAAGGGTCAGGTAGTGGATAACTTATGAAAAGTTCTGAAGATTATTGAGTCTATTTATATGTGGATATTTTAGATATCTATATTTCTACGGTCCTACCTTTGTGAGATTCCAACAGGTGCCAATATTGACTTGTACTAGGTAGACCATGGCACTGAATGTACCAGATATGGAACAATTTATTAATTGTTAAACTGTTGTTTGGTAGATTTTAATGTTTGAGCTGAATCCTCTCTGTCTGACTCCCACTGATGCAGGCATACAATCTGTCAAGGGACCATAAACCTGATCTTGAGGTGGAAAGAGAACGAATTCTAAAAGCCGGCGGTTTCATTCATAATGGACGAGTGAATGGCAGTCTAAACCTTGCAAGAGCTATAGGTACTATTGATTTTTATCAGTATGAACATTATTCCATAGCTTTACTCTTTCGGATACTGCTGCAACTGAAATTGGAGTTCTGTTAATACACAGGAATTGCATCAGTAACAATCTTTTTAATCTTTGCAGGAGATATGGAATTCAAGCAGAATAAATTTTTGCCAGCTGAGAGGCAAATAGTAACTGCCAGTCCAGATATAAATACAGTATGCTTCTCCTTATCTATATATGTGTGTGTGTGTTAGTATTTAAAATCAAGCCAAGCTCAAGGCTTTTGTTTATTTGTAGGCAATATATTAAGGCCTTTTCATCTACCACATCTTAGCTTAATAAACCGAATATGAAAATCTGTAGGTTTTTTTTTTAACCTTCTCAAAATATATGTATTTTTTCTGTTACTTATAAAAAATTGTGGTTGCTGTTCAAAGATGCATTCTGTTGTTCAATATCTTCTCTTGATATTTAAATCAGTCATACTGTGGCTAATGAAGAAACAAATATAGTTATTTCCTAAAGCTCCCTTTCTTTTGGTTGAAGAGATTTGCTATCTTATAAAATGGTTTTAGTTTTGTACTTTTGGAAAAAGATACAATCCAAAAGTAGACTGCGCAGATTTGTATTCTTCTGTAATGTTCTCTTGAGTTGCGCATTGTTTGCTGCTGTATTAATTATATCCATTAAACTATCTTATATCCATTAAGAAAAGTAGTTTAATGGTTTTTTCTTTTCTTCTGTAATTAGGTTGAGCTATGTGAGGATGATGATTTTATTGTGCTAGCTTGTGATGGCATATGGTATGCACTCTAGACTTCTCTTTTCACTTCGAGACTTGTATTCCTTTTGTTTTCTACAAAAAAGTACCAGAAAAGATGCGGCCCAAATACAAGATGCAGAGTGTGATCATTGTATGGATGCTGTTTTATTCTTCTCAGGGATTGTATGTCAAGCCAGCAATTGGTTGATTTTATACATGAGCAGCTGCACTCTGTAAGTTCTCTGGAATTAACATTTTATGCATTCTCTCAACAAAAAAATTGATGAATTAAGTTTTAAAATGTGTGGGTGATGCTTTTGCACCATGATCCTAGGTAAAGAATAAGGTGGTCTTCTGTTGTTCATTGTTTTCTAATGCAATAGTAAAGTAGTACTGAAGTGGCACTAAGTTGATTGCTATTTGCTAAGAACCTACTGGGAACTTGACTAAGTTGTAGTTGCTATTAATTGCTTAAAATCTATTTACCTGTGTGGAATTATAAATGGCCAATTACACAAGGGTTGCCTTGTTTGAGTCCTATCTTCAATGAGATTAATAACATAACCCTGAGCTAGTGTTTTTATTATGTGAGTCCTTGTCTCATTTGCATTACACATCTCAGTTGATTTGTTGAGTAATATTATTTGTGTAGATCTTGGGATTGAAATTGGCATGCCAATCTCCTGATTCATTGCTTAATTTTGATTGTGCAGGAAAGCAAGCTTTCCACAGTATGTGAAAGAGTTCTTGATAGATGTTTGGCGCCATCCACTGCTGGAGGTGAGGGATGTGATAACATGACTATGCTACTGGTACAATTTAAGAAACCAATTTACTCGGGGTCCTGTGAACCTGCTGAATTGTCTCCCCCTTCTGATGATAAGTTGCCCATAGTGGATGAGAAATCTCATGCTTCCAGTGAGGTTGAAGCTGAACCAAAACCGGTTGAGTGTGGATCAAGTTCATGACTGGTATCTATGCTTTTTAAGCCATATTTTTGGAATTTTAATCTGTGACTGTGCGTGAAGGCTTACAGCATCTACTACTAAATGCACTGTGCACTTATAGTGATGCTTTTTGTTTGTGACTGCACTGTACTGGAACAATTGAAATGGCATGTATAGAGTTTACCCCAGGTTTGACAATCGTACAGGTTCGACTCAAAACTGCAAAGGAGTCATCATCTGTTCTTTTTTTGTTTATTTTAATGTCTTTTTTCCTGTGTAATTTTTACTGATACGGAGTATCTTCAAAGTTGCCAAACTTGCATGAGTGTGCCCTGGTTAAATTCTTCTCCCCTACTCCCGTCATTGAACTCTAGGAAAAACTCTAATGAGATATGCGCTTCTGGTGTTGATCAAACAAAAAATGCAAACCCTATTGGAGGTTATTTTATTTTATTTTTTTGAAGGGTTTAGGGTTTACGTAAAATGCAAGTCTCATTTGTATTTTTGCTGTCACCACACTTCTCAGGCTCAAGCTGTGTCGTGTCTTCCTTCCCCATTCCCCACAGGCTTCTGGGTCTGTACTCTGTTTGGATTAGAAGACTTGCAACACTGACTTACCCAAAAATACTACAGCTTTCTGACTTTTCCCTCTACTAGTAATGCGGCTTTTTTCTTATAAGAAGCTTGACTTAAAAAGGCTTGAACTGAAAAACAATACTAAAAAGATATTCTCTAAGTTAACTTATAAAAAAAAAGTTGTCCTAAATCAAGGAATTAGTTTCATGTCTTTAGACTTATACTCGCTCACCATGACTTCTTAAATAACTATATGAATAGCGTTTGTAGAGTTTGTCTAAACTAGAGTTTGTCCAAACCAGTTTCTACCATGTATTTGTGACTTTGTGTACAGCAGAAACGCAAGTGCGTATTGGGTTTGAAAAAAAAAAAAAAAAAATCATCCCGGCATGCATGTTGTTTCGGAATCGGAGAAGCAATGAAAGGAAAACACACGTGAACACAAAAGAATTGAAGTCTGAATTCTTCCGAACCGATCGATGGGGAGTACGTAGCTGCAGATTGCAAAGATAGAAACATGGATGGGCTGCCTGAGATCGAATGATGGAAAGCTAGCTACCGAATTTGGGTTAGGATGAGAGTGAAGTTACGTTGTCAACTAACCAGTGAGGCTGACAATTCACCTTAGTGATATGAGGCTGACAACTCATCCTTCAATTCCATCGATCCGATATGGATTGCCGGCCTAATTTAATTTTTTTATTTGTCAACAACCAACTAACCATATATGCATCATCATCTTTCTTTCTTTAAGCTCACTGCACGTACATTAGATTCATTCACATCATTGAGATCGAGATATCTCCCGCTTAGCTTAATTAGCTTGCAGATCTAATTGGATATGATTTTCCTTTAATAATTTTCTCAGTAAGTAGATCAAAGATCGAAATATAATATATGTTTAGGAAAAAAAAAAAAAAAAAAAAAAAACACACACACGGAACGTACGGTAATTAAGTTAGGCTAACTATTATTATAGTTTCATCATCCTCTGATCTGATCTTTAATTAAAGACGACTCACTTGGACTCTACGCAAATTAAAGCATGAGGAGTACGATCCGATCCGGACAGGAATCTAATCCCCACCTTTCCTTCCCTTAGCTTGTCAGGTTAGTTCAAATGTTCAATGCCACCATCTTCTCGATCTTCTCTTCTCTTCTCTTCAATTATTATATATGCTAGCTGTTACCCTGTCCGGCCTTTTTATCCTCCTTTCCGGTCAATCCAGTTTCTGCATATATATATCTTCCATTGCTCAATTCAAATTCATCCAAACCAGGCCAGTTGCTGCATGCATGCATGTGCCATCATATCCAACGTAACTTTAGAATTCCAATTTTCATTTCTAGCTGCGACTACTGGCCGGGCAGGCAGGCTCCATATATAATATTCAATTCGGAGGAGTGCTCTGCTCAGCTCAGCTCACTAGGCCAAGTAAATGTAATTAGCTGGATCAGGGCTGCGCTGTAATATATATATATATATATATATATAATGAATGTTCAATGGTACTTCATTACATCCGAATCGCTTTGTAACTCTAGCATTGCAGTGTCTTTTGCCATGGTTCCAGCAGAAGATAGAAGAATGGGTGTGAGTAGTAGTAGTAGTAGTAGTTCAAGAAGCCCCTCTTCTACAGCAGCATTATTATCATTCATGATGAGAATGGCGGATCGGATGTCAAGAGCAAGGTGGTGGTACAATTTCCTAATCCACTCAACATCTGACCTCTCCGCCTCCAATCCATTCAATTCCTTGACTTGGATGATGATGGAATGCATAACTTTGACTATCCAAATACTCATCACAGCTTACGCACTGGCAGTTTCCAAGCTTAAGGGGGAGACCCCTATTTCGCCAATCAGAATTTGGGTCTCAGGTTATGCTTTTGGCTGTATTCTATGCCTCATGCTACTATGTTGGCGCTATTTTCTAGTATTTCATCACAACAGGCCCGGTGATAATGCTTTTTCTGCTCCGCCGCCTAATTCTGATGATACACAACACCACACAACTATTGAAGAATCAAGGTACGTACTGTTACTGTACGTACGTAATTTAATGATCGATGATCCCATCCATGCATCTTAATTAATTAATTAATTAGTTATACATGATCGAATAATATATATAATGAATGTTACGTAGTTCAATTCGTTGTTGTATTTTACGTACTACTATACAGAAGCTTTAGGTTTCGAGCGGTGGAGAAATTCAGGACCTGTGTTGAGCTATTCTTCGCGATATGGTTTGTAATGGGAAATGTTTGGGCGTTGGATTCCAGATTTGGATCATTCCACCGCGCTCCAAAACTTCATGTTCTTTGCATAATCCTGCTTGCATGGAATGCGCTCACCTACTCACTTCCCTTTATATTGTTCGTGTTGCTATGCTGCTGTGTGCCACTGTTTAGCAGCATCCTCGGATACATGGGATCCATTCATCACCCAGGCCCAGGAGGAGCATCCGATGACCGCCTCTCTACTCTACCAACATGGAAGTACAACCAAGTTGGCAGCTGCAACATAGACTCTACAAATTCCGGCTTCCATCAAGTATATATGTCACTATTTTTCTTTTTCATATACTTTCCCTAATTCTTTAAATTATACAAGAATATATAAAGAAGGCCGGCCTTTAATTTTCTTTAATTTATTTTTGGGACAGGAATGCTGCATTTGCTTAGCAAGTTACAGTGAAAAGGAAGAGATCAGACAACTGCCGTGCTCTCATATATTCCATCTTAAGTGTGTTGATCAATGGCTCAGGATTATATCTTCGTGTCCTCTCTGTAAAAAAGAATTAGAGAGGTAAATAATGTGGGAAAGTTTTATATGCATGATAATTAAATAAAACGGATAAAATCATTATATTAAGTAAATGATTATACTCATAGTCTAAACTTTAATTTTAATTAATTTACTCGGTAAATTCTCGCATAACTAAATTAAAACAATAAAAAATAAAGACATCACGCAATCAAGGGACCAAATCAACCTCAAAGTGATAGGGCATCAAGCAATGCACCGTACCACATCAAACATATATAGATCAACGAAGCACCACCAAACCTCCAAACAGTAAATAGATTTTAAAAAATAAAAATAAATAAAAAAGAGTAAGAAGCACCCAATGATTCGTGGCCAAATTTAAATGTCATCATTAGAGGTGTTAGTGTGAGGTTTCAAATTTCACTAGAAACTTTTTTTTTTTGAAAGTATTTCACTAGAAACATGTATGAGAAAAATGTTGGATTATTATTTTTTTTTTTAAGAAAAGAATACACCACTAGAGCTGAAAATAGCAAGAAGCTAGCCAAATGGCAAGAAACATTAAAAATTGCAATATTTTATGTGCTCACATCGAGGACAAGAAAGCATTAAGGAAAAAGAACGAATAATAGTAGTGAATTTGCATAACACCCAAAAGGCCAACACTCTCTTATCCTTTAGTTCAGGATTACATTTTTGCTTGGTCATTCTTTCAAATAACCACGAGGGTTGGGGCGTTGGGCAAGGTTACACAAGGATTAGATGGAGATTAACGAAATTAGACGGGTTAGAAAAAAGTGTTAAATAGACCACTGAATTTTTACAACATTGTGCAGTTGAACTATCAAACAAAAAAAGTGTGCAATTGCTAATTGGGCCATTAGAAATTAAAAAATTGTGCAAATATCATTTTTTTATAAGTTACTTCTAAGTTTTCCTAAATATAATGTCATAATATCAAATTATATATAAAAAAATTATTTTAAAAATTGAAAGTAAACTATAAAAAAATTGCTATTTACACAATTTTTGAGTTTTTAATTGTTTGATTACACACTATTTTTGTTTAATGTTTCAATTGTACAATGTATAAAAGTTCAATGGCATATTTGACACTTTTTCCTTTTTATTTTATTTTATTTTATTTATTATATAAGACACTTGAATCTTTACATTAATTATTCTCAGCAGTTTATTTTTCACAAATCAAACAATGAAATCAATATTTCAAATAATTTATTTTCTACTGAAGTGAAATCCAAATTGAGTTTTACTTGTCTATAATTTATTTATTTCCTCGGGAAAATTTTACAAACTTGTGGTAGCAGTGCTACACGGGATTGCCCACTGATTGATCTAGAAAGCAATGAAGTTCATTGTATTGTAATGTGAGCCTATTGAACATCCTTAGCTCAAAGTACGTCAAGAATCAGCAAGATCAATAAGTTGGTCAACCACCGTAGGATCTGCCAATGTGCTTGTGTCCCCAAGCTCATCTAACTGCTTAGAAGCAATTTTCCTCAAAATTCTCCTCATTATTTTCCCACTCCTTGTCTTTGGAAGACCCGGTGCCCAATGTATTTTGTCAGGCGCGGCAAATGGTCCAATCTGGCAAATAAGATGTAAGCTTCACAACAATGCAATGCAATACAATACATTCTCATTCTAAGAATGTAGTCTCAAAAATCCAGAATAAGAATTCAAAGAAATAGAGCCTAATACACACCCAAAAAGAGAGCACTCACAGGACCTCAATATTATAAACTCACCATTGCACAAACAAATAGGCAGACCCTCAAAAACCATATATTATCTAGCTCAACAATCCTGCTTGAGCGCTTTAAATGAATATTCGAATATCAGAAAGTGCATTGGAACATCTAAATATACCTGCTTTCTCACTATGAGTACAAGATCTTTTCTAAGTTCTTCACTATATGGAACGCCATCAACCAGTGTGACAAATGCATATATTCCTTGTCCTTTAACCTGATAGCACATAAACAAAAATTGAAGGCATGCAGCAAATGGAGTTTAATCATCCAGTTGTCATCTAAATACAAAGTTACCTCATGCTCGACACCAACAACAGCGGCTTCAGCACACTTAGGATGAGAAACTAGAGCCGATTCCACTTCAGCTGTGCCGATACGGTGCCCACTGATATTTTTCATACAAAGTGAATACAAAAGTGACACATAGCTCAATGAGATAATATTTACATCCTGCTTTTTACAAATGATAATTTTGAATCACTGAGAGAATGAGAACTCAGCAAGCCCTTATCACAATATTAACAAATAGTATACTATTTCTCCATTCAGTTCTATATAATAAGCCAAATTATCATGAACCCTGGAGCTAGCAAATTACTTGATAACTTTAATCCAAGTTTAGGTCTACCCTTCCAACTTTATCTCTTACTCCTACCAAGTACCAACCATGTTATCCCTCTTTTTAAGTGGTGCATCATGTTGGGTGTTTCCAATGCACACCGTGAGAGGCTGAGAATTTATTTCAAAAGCAAGATATAGCATACCTAACATTAATAACATCATCAACTCTTCCAGTAAGCCAGTGATAACCATCCTTGTCCCTGAAACAGAAGAGACGTTAAGATCATAGATTAACAAAAACAAAAACTTGCAGAACGCCTACTGCCTATTTCTATTATCTAGTGCTAGAAGCTAACCACCAGAAGACCAATATGGATACTTAAAATAGAACCATCACAAATGCTAGAAACATTCCTAATAAAAAGAATGTCCATATATTCCAATAGTGCATCCTACATAAAACTACCTGCTGCAGCCATCACCAGTGAAATAATAGCCAGGGAAAGCACTGAAGTATGTAGTTTCATATCTTTCATGATCCCCATAAAGAGTTCGGAATGCACCAGGCCATGAGCTTTTTATACACAAATAGCCACTGCATTCACCTTCAATCTCGACACCCTTCTCATCCACTATGACAGGCTGCATTAACATTACAGCATTTGAGCAGTGGTAAAAAGATTGATTCAGACTCTATAATTCTTCCTAGTCTAGGATTTTAAAGGTTATTTGATAATTCAATTATATGATTGCCATAGATTTCCAATTACAATCTGGCAAAAAGTCCAAAAGTTTATAGACACTGCATAGATATTCACATCAATAGCATCTGCACAAGAAATCCCCTGAGATATGTACCTGAACTCCAAAAAATGGAAAAGTAGCAGAGCCAGGTTTCTGTGGCCAGGCTCCTGGTAAAGGAGTAATCTGCAAGGAATTGATGGTGTCTCAAAGTACATAGTTATTTATATTCAAACAAGATAAAAAATGAATGAGTAGCATACCATAAAGCCACCTGTTTCTGTTTGCCACCATGTGTCAGATATGGGGCACCTTGCATCTCCAACTACATTAAAAAACCACCTAAACAAGAAGAGAGCAAATAATGAAAAGTACAAACACATTTAGAAACAAATCAGTACTCAAAAGGAAGAAACGGAAAAAGCTCCAAAAAAGTATAGCATAAAACCTCCATGCACTTGGATTGATAGGTTCACCCACACTTCCAAGGATTCGTAAAGATTTGCGTGAATAACGGGTGACATACTGCAAGGTCAAAGAAACTATCAAGATTCAACCACTCTCTCTAATTTAGTATGAACGTATATGATCTCAGTCTTTCCAGGGAAAACCAATGAAGAGTGAGGAACTAGAATAGAAATAGAGAGTCATACTTAATTTTGTTTCTTATTAGTTCATACACAAACTATAGATAGCATCATATTCCTCTACATGTGAAAAGTCACACATCCTAGTCTGAATTAAAGTTAGAATAAGTTGCAGACCCATCCAAATAAGAATAAAAGGATTATCTAGCAGCATGCTTTGAATTGCCTTTAGATTTAAAAAAAAAAAAAAAAAAAAAAAAAAAAAAAAAAAGAAGAAGAATTCTTCACATTATAGACTGCATACACATTGAAATCAGATGCCCATCACAAAAAGAACAAGGTTGCATCAATTGGCAGCTCATCCCTAGGATAAAGGTAGTTTTTGTACTTTCAAGTCATAAAACTATCTAGTAGCATATATATGTTGTGTTCAGACTGATATAATCTATCTCAACCAAAAACTTAAGGTTTGAATGAGAGTACACATTAATAATTTCATATATTATTCTAAACACACTTCCTCACACATGGATCAGATTCTTTTTAATGGGCCAAAAAAATTGTATCAAGTTGGATTTGAACCCCAAGACATTTTTCTACTCTTGAAACCATATTGATTACAAGTATTCTTTTCACATTCTTGCCATGGAAAAGAAATTAGAGCACCAATAGAAGTCAGATTAGTATTTTACTATGAAGAACTATGCTCTATCAACCCCCCCCCCCCCCAAGAGCTGCGTGCTGCGTGCTGGGGTATGAATAAAATTACTTGGTGTTCACTCTTGCATTTTTCCCATATTTCATTAAAAGGGAACATCAGTCTTGTACTCCCTTTTCACAGTTTTATCCTTTCCTTCCATAATTTTGTTCATGGTCAGTGAGAAGTGTAAAATGATTTGGATTCATCAGTGTAGAAAAAACATGTATTGTTTAGACTAGATACTTATCATATAGCAATATAAACGAAGGAACTAGTATGTTCTGATCCAACCAAGTACAAGCAAAAAGCAGTAAGGTCTATTCTTGCCTCATCTCCCTCACGCATGAGAGACCGCACCAATGTAGGAGCAGTATAAAAAATTGACACTTTGTATTTGTCAACAATATCCCAACACCGTCCAGGATCTGGGTAATTTGGAGCCTGCAGGAAAACATATAAGCTGGTAAAAGGTGTCAACCCAAATTGCTAGTTTGCTACCCTACAGTCAATTTTAAGTTATTAAAAAAAAATCATGCACAAGCAATTCTTAAGTTCCCTGTAAATCTAACTAAGAGCAGCCTTCAATTCTTAAAATATCCTGTAAATAGCTACCCCTTCATAGACCACAACAGTAGCACCATTTAGTAAAGGTCCGTATGTAACGTAGCTATGCCCAGTAATCCAACCGCAATCAGCTGTACACCTATTACAAAAAAGCAATATTTAGCCCAAATACCTTTCAAGAATTTTGATTATACACAGAATTGATATAAAGTTTCAATGTAATTGGTCAAATTACCAGTATACATCTTTTGACTTGTAGTCAAATGCGTATTTAAATGTAGTTGCTGTGTATACCATATATCCTCCAGTAGTATGCAAGACACCCTAGAAGGAAAGGAAAAAGAATTTAAGATTCTTAAGAGAGTGAAGAGAAGATATACAATATAAGTATAATACCTTGGGCTTTCCGGTACTCCCACTGGTGTACAGCAGGAAGAGTGGATCTTCAGCACCCACCCATTGTACATCACATGTAATTGGATATTTAGGAACAACATCCTGAAAGAATATGAACATTAGTCTAACCAATATAGGATCAAGTAGGGAACAAAGGTAACAATGGTGGGGATCCCAGTATTCCAAGAAAATGTAAAACATAATATGCTCAATCCAAAAAGAAAAATAGCACTATCAAACACTACATGTTGCAGTAATATTAGAAGGCTAGAAACAAGTACACACAAAAGTGGACACAGAGCCCTATAGAACCAAAAATCAAGCCTTCAAGTAAGAATGAAGTACGAAGTGTACTAGAAAACTTATTACAAAATACAAATGTATTTGGAGGAAATAATGCTTGCAAAGTGCTAAGATATTTTCACTCCCTATAATACGCATGTGACTCCAAAACAAGGTACTTCACCATTATGTACTGTTATAAACAAAATTGACATTTTAATAAGTATCAAAAGCCTCCAGCTCAAACCAAGCAAACAAGAAGCGGTATCTTACATGGATATGTGCACATTACAATATTTTAAAATTGTGAGAAGACTTCCTAAATAAGAAAATGGGCTCTATAGCAGAAATTTTGTTTGTTTTTTATTACCTGCCACCAAATGTCTCTTCCCTCATTCCACTTAGTAACTTCTTTCTTCATAGCTGATTCGTTTTCATAGGTCAAACATACATCTTCCCAGGAAGGAGAAAAAAGAGAGAGAGAGAGAGAGAGAGAGAGAGAGGAGAGAAAAAGTGTCAATAAGTATCTATACACTCCCAACAAAAAGAAATGGAAACAAAAAGTATATTTGAAAATTTATAGGTAGGAACCATCTCCATTAGCCGATCAGATATTCAGATATCAACAATCATTTACTAGTTTACAGGGAAGTGAAAGAAAAAATGATAAATCTAAGGCAAAATTAAATTCAAAGAAGATAAGGAAACGATGCAACTTTGCATTTGTGATGCACTATGGTCTATGGAAAATGAGGGGAAATTCTAAATTAGATGTCAACCTATCGAATTCTTATTATACACAGGTGTCAAAACTTATTGCAAGATAGACGTTGAACAAATCTTCTTACCTACAATGGTGCCATTTTGTGCGGATTCAACAAGAGCAGCGTCAACAATGTCTTTGAGGTGAATGACCTTAGAACCCCTCTTAACTGCATTGCAAGTTATTACAACCTTAGGTTTGCAGTCAACAATCCTTTGGGCCAGAGATTCAGTAGAGAATCCAGCAAAAACAACCTACATTATCAAAAAACTTGGATTATATCAATATCTTTGTTGTTCACAAATGTGGATTCATTTTTTAACTATAAGAAATAATTTTATTAATTTGAGAAAAGAATATTAGGACAAAAGACCCCATAAAGGAGTACGATGTTTTGCCTTACCGAGTGGACAGCACCAATTCGAGCACACGCAAGCATAGCAATTGGCAGTTCCATAAGCATAGGTAAGTAAATGACAACAGCATCACCCTTATGAACACCAATATCTTTCAAGTAATTTGCAAGCTGATGAGAAATAATAAATTCTCAGTTGTAATTAAAAAGAAGATTTTTAACCAGTTGGGTGAAGCAATGTGAAAAAGGGGAGCATGAAAGCAGACCTGGCAAACTCTTGCTAACAGTTGGTTGTATGTCAGAGTTCCCTCAACTCCAGGCTCATTTCCTTCCCAATAAATTGCAATTTTGTCACCATTTCCAGATTCAATGTTTCTATCCAAGCAGTTGTAACAAATATTGGTGATCCCACCTTTGAACCACTGGTCAAGGCAAAAGAGATTGTCAAAAGGAATGTTCTTTTCTTTATTTTTATTTGTTTAGTTCTACTTTGTATTGGGAAAAGATAAAGAGAAGCGGGTACCTCAATATGAATTTTCCCCTTACGTATGTCAAGATTATCGTGGCAAACCTGATGATCCCATTTTTCTTTCCAATAAAACTGAGATGCAATGTCTGCCCAGAATCCGCTGGGATCCTCAACGGACCTTTGATACATCTTCAAATACTATTTGATGGGTCGTTAGATTTGAAAAGAGCCCATTACCCAACGTTTATAAATTATTAAAATAAAAAAAAAATCAAAACCAACATCAAAAACTCGTGTGTGAGCATAGGTAAACTTTACTGAGTAGCAATTAGTAGTAGCATAGGTAAATTTTACTGAGTAGCAATTAGTAGTAAGACGTAGAACCTCTTGGGGGGAAGAGACGTGCGCCTGTCGGGAGAAATCCTCATTAGGGAAGACGAGATCGTCCTCTTCAGAAGCAAGTGCCTCCCCAAGGATAACGGCGTTCAATCTAGGTATCTTGCCGGCGCCTGATGGAAGGTTAGCGATACTATCGACATGACGCAAATGATTGGATGTGGTCAAAATTTTCCGAGGACTGATCTTAGAAGACAAAGAAGTATCGGATCTCGCAAAATGGTCTTCCATGGTCACAAAAGCTCTTTCTCTATTCCCGGCTGAGGTAGGCGGCCAACAAATACAAAGTTTTTTGTGGTTGACTATAGACCAGGTCTGGCAGGTAGCCTTCAAATTCTGCGCGAACGGAATCTGAGCAAATGAATTGCGTATCGCAGCAGGAGCAGCAACAGCTGTCCTATTATTATAGCAAGTAATACAGTTGAACGAGGGAACAACCATCAGTAATCTACGTTATGGAGTATTTTATTTTATTTTTTGCTTTTTTTGCTTATTCTTTGGGAAAAGATATGTTGGGCATTAAATGTTTTCCCCTTTCTCAGTCCATATCTTCAGGCAAACAACGGGCCGGCCACTATTCGGAGCTGTTGGGAAGTAGACAATGACTAGAAGCAGGAGAACATACTTATTTATTTATATTTCGCAAAATTACATAATATATATATTGTGATATTTTCTATGAAATCATTTCATTATCAAATACACAAATTTTATAAAATATAAAACTATGAGAATTAAATCAAATATTTTCACATACTTCTCGTATAATATTTTTTCATACTTTGAGAAAATAATCCATGCTTCGTAAGAAAATTTTTTATAACTTAAAAACACAAATGTTACATAGTAGAATAAAGGAGTTGACAAAAACACTTATCCGGTTAAGATTTTCTCAAAATTATGTTTCAAGCCTACTCTTAATTCTCTACTAAACCTTTTTTTTTTAAGAGAATAGGAGAGGAAAACTTGTTGAATCTTGATTATTGTAGGAAGAAACTAATTTTTTTAAATAAACTATATGGGAATTTTTCAGCCAATAACGAGAGAAAAATCAAGGGGAAGAGTTTAGATGTTAAGAAGAGGAAAATGAAAGAGAAATAACTTTGTCTTGATCAACATAAATAAAAAGGGAAAGATGATATTTTAATAATGAAAATCAAAGGTCGTGGAGAAATTAGCAACAAGAATTAAGATAAATTAGGGAGTAATGAGTGTAACTTATCTTGACGAAACATTATTCACATGTCTAATGAACTTGGAACAATCAAGACTAAACTCCTAATCTTATAAATATAACATAATTAATATAGTATAAGGTATATATATAAATGTACCTATATACATATACATACATAAATTTATTTATACACACCATATATGCTAATGACCTTATAGTCTAATGACATGAAGTGGCTCCATTGACTCTTTGTACTTCAGTGAACGGATACTACATTTGTAACAGATTCAGTATTACTTAAAAATATATACATAGAAAACACAATTATATATTGAAAATATATTTATACTTAGGTAATTATAATAATAACACTTATAAAATAATTTTTGTAATATTCCTTCAACTAACTTAGGTAAGATGTTTTTAAAAAAATTAGGTCAGATAATATAATAAATAAAAATAATTATGGACCATATAATTAATTATTTAAAATAAAACAATATTTATAACATAACACAATTTACTTAATAATATCTTATAAATAATTTTTTATACTAAAATAGTAAAATAATCGGGATATCACACATAGTCATAGCAATTTTATACACTGTATGTGTGTTATATCAAATGAAACAATAATTGCATAGGTAAAAAAAATCACGAACTCATCCTGGTAGTTGATTTATGAATTATTAATGACAGTAAAGTAATTAAATCTAGAAAAAAATACGATGAGATTTTGGTAAATATTTAAAACTTTAAAGTGTATTGACTACCAATACGAAGTACACTTAATCAACATTACAAAGTGCAATGATCAATAAACAAAGTGCATGTAGTGATATGTGAAACACACCATCTTGAGTGCTACATATAATCAAATGTACTTTTGCAATTGTACATAATGCATTTCGAAGTCTAAAATATTTATCAAAATGTTGTTGCGCTTTTTTTCCCCTATTTTTACAATTCGTGATCTTCTCCCAAATTAAGACTCGTGTAATGTAATTACAAGTAAATTTGAGATGTTTTAACATGACCATTAACTGGGAATATATACTAAGGGTGACCCCGTAACTGCGCACGGGGATAGGCGGACGGTTACACTTTGACCGAGTCTCTCGACCAAAACCGAGGGCAAGGCCGACCTTGTATGAGATAATTTATCTTATTCTATTTTTTTAAAATTCAATTAAATATTAAAATATAATTTATGAAACTTATGCATTCCTTAAACTAAACAATGAATTACAATTCCGATTATGTTCTTTTGACTATTTTATTTTTCATATAATAGGATTATATTTCTTAAAAAATTACTCTGTCTTTGTTTATTTTTTTAAATGACGAGGAAAATTCGTTGTCATTATTTGAGTACGTACACAGAAATAACGAGATGAACTTTACTTTTTTATATAAACATCTATTTTGTAGATCAAAATACTATTATTAAAATTAGTAAATTTGAGACCAACCTAATGGAATCGGTTATAAATTTACCAAATATTTGAGCCTTTTATTGAACATAGATTTAATAGAAGGATCAAAATTGGTACAAAATCATTAGTTAAGAGACCAACTTTAGTCAAATTAAAAGTCGAGAACAACAATTGGTAAAAGTAAATAGTCAAAGGAACATTTATGAAATTAACTCTAATTATTATTACTACTAGCTAAAAACACAAAATAATTCTGAATTACAATATAAATTCGGGTTTGACAATACACAGAATAAATCTATAACACACGCGCCCCTCCAATGGAGCTCAGTGGAGGCAATACTAACTCTTGTGCTTGTGCTTCAATAGTTTGAGAAAGTAGTTATGAACAGATTAGTAATATTAAAAAAAAAAAAAAACACGCGCCCTTCCATTCTCCCAAATTTGAACCATAACGGAAAGAAAATTTGAACCACAGTGGGAAGAAAATTTGAACCATTGCTGAGTCGGAAGTTCGAAGGTCTCGTAACAAGTTTTACGATTAGAAGCTGTGACAAGGCGAGAGACTTTTGCGGTTGGGTTCTCTGACCCAGACTAGAGTTTTCTCGATGGCTGGGTGTTGTTTCAGATTCCCCTACGTAAGCGTCTCGGGTGGCCTAGTTGCTGGCCCTGTGATTAGCCGACGTTGGTTACAAGTTTGGCGGTAGCGATAGGGAGATTGTGTCGGAACTAGATTGGCTAGGGCTATTGATAAGAGATAATCTTTACCAGGTACGCATAACCTTTGTTCGACCTTCTCTGGATTTTCTAGCATTAGTTATTGTCGTGTGTCATCCGTGGGCACCGAAATATTCTTGTATCTCCAGATAACCCGTGTGAGAATGGTAGTATGTATGTAGGTTGCACTAAAGGTCTTGATTTATGGTTTGCCATGTGGTTAGAAATTTACTAACATTCATCTTTGTGGTTATGAAATACGGAGTGCATAGATATTTTTTTTGGGTATTTATGAAGAAATTACTCCATGTTTCACATTAATCCAGTCTGGCTGTGAGATTAGGATTTGGTGTTTTCTTGAATCCAGTCTGCACTTTGTTTATATATATATATAGTATTTGCACTGGAGGAAAGATGAAAACTTCAAGTAATATATGTGGAAAAAGAAAACTGCATCTTGAAGACAACGGTAATCTCGATACATACCTTTTTTTTAGCTATATATATAAACTGCAATTATACCTTCTCATTGATTATCATCAAAGGGTTTAGGGACAGCTGATCTGCAAGTTTTAGCAGAAAGGAGGCTGGTTTTATGATGATATAAAACCAGCTGATCTCCCTTTGGGTGGGCTCAGTAGAGGTAGGGGGGGAGGGTGCATGCTTGTGTGAATGGGTGCTACTATTTTATGATGATATTGTATGTTTGCATGTGTTGAAATGCCTTCTGAGATGGGAATTATCATTGCTGTGATATTAGAACTTTGATGTGGATAATTTGGTGAGGAAGTTGGTGTAGGGAGAGCCATTGCTTAGTTCTTGGTGGCAAGGGGTTTCCTCCAGAAAACTACAGAGATCTGTAGGGGGAGACCTTTCCAGGTTCTAAGGGTGGTTGGAAGGTGTTTGAGGAGCAGTATATGAAGAAATAAAATGAATTGTGAGTTGTGCAGTGGGAGTGAGGGAGAGGCCATTGCTTAGATCCGGGAGTAAACACTCCCCTCCGGTACCATGCAGAGATCTGCAGGAGGGTGGGTGCCCTGTGATCTAAGGGTGGTGGTGGGTAAGTATACCATTGCTCAAAGCTATGCTCTCAAGCTTCACTTGGATGAAATACAGAGCTCTGTACCTTGGGGAGTTGCATATGCTTTGAGGGTGGTTGAGGGTGCCATTGCTCTATGGTGTGGACTATATAAACCCTACTGGTTAAACTGCAGAGATCTGTACAGCTAGGGTTGGTCTACATAATAGAGGGTGGAAGGAGTTTTGAGAAGAAAAAGCATAATGTTGATAATAGAATCTTTGGAAAAGAAAAGGAGGAAAAGGAATGATATTCTTTGATTTGATTTGTTCTTTGATTATGGTGGTGATCATGACTCATCTCTTGTTTGTGAATGAGTGCTTGAGTGAATGATTGAGTTTGTTCAACAGGGAGATATCGTTGACATTAAGGAGAAGAGTGCTCTCCTTTGAGTACTTTAGGGTGTTTTAGTGCTTTGCACCTTTAGTATAGTATGATTTGATGAGTTAGTATTTGTACCCTTTGATTATATGGTCACTTTCGGGCCATTTGTACAGAACTATGTTTTGGTGTATATACATGCGCAGTTTTTTTTTATTATGATAAAATAGAAGAGGAGAGGAGAATACATTTAGGCTGGCAGTGTGGACTCCAAGGAGGTCAGATTGTGACTGAGGAGGAAACACAGCAGCAACAGGAACACACAGCAGCACAGCAATGATACCAAAAGTGGTTGAGCTGGCTTTGTTTTCTTGTGATCATTAATGTTGGAGAGAATAGTTGTATATAATGCTCAACTGTGATGTGTTTTGATTTTGGGAAGGGGGGCTATTGCATACAGGGGTTCTTTTTGCATACATCCTTAGTCTCCCTAACCCATTTATTGATCTTATTAGTGTCTCACATGTTTTGGTATAGCATACACATTGAGGTGGGAGTACTCTTGAGTAGATGATAATGAAATATGCTGAATTGATGTTGTGAGGCTGGATGGTGGATGAAAAGTTGAAAATGAAGAAAAATTGAAAAGAAAAAAGGGATTGGAATGGGACTTGTTTGGTGTATGGAGAGCCATTGCTTAGCATTTGAGTTGCAAGGCCTACCCCGGTAAAAACACAGAGATCTGTGCGGGGATGGTTGACTTGAGTGTTAAGGGTGGTTGGGAGGGAGCCATTGCTTGGTCTCACTGGTCTTAAGCCTCCGGTGGCAAAATGCGGAGCTCCGTACACTTGGAGGTGATTGGTGGGATCAAGGGTGGGGTTGGTGAGATCTATTGCTTGGCATGAGTTTCATAAAGGTTCTTGGGGGGAAAATACAGAGTTCTGTACCCCGGGGATTGAGACTTGTGTCAAGGGTAGAGGGTTGTTGGTTATAGCTATTCGGGTATCGGTCCCACCCTCTTGTGTGGGACTGAAAACATGATGATTGATAGTTTTGAGTTTGATAGATGATTAGGGAGAATAGGATTTATGCATTTAGAACTCTTTGTGGTTGTTAGCCTCTTCTAGGCTCTTGGTTTGTACATAGCAGTTGGGCAGATTTAGTAAAGGCTTCTAGCCTCTTTGGTTGCAGTGGTCACTTTTGGGGCCTGTGTGTATAGACTCTTTTTTTGATTTATGAAATTACAGTTGTTGGGAAAAAAAAAAAAACCCTAAACCCTAAACCCCTCCTCTTTTAATGACTTTAGGCCAATCAGTTTGAGTAACTTCTGTGGCAAAATTATAACAAAAATGTTGGTTCAAAGGCTTTCAGGGGTCCTAGAATGACCATAAATATAAGACAATTTGCGTCCGGAGTTGAAACACCGGACGCGTAAAGTGACGCGGTGTCGTTTTTGTAATTAAAAATTCACTATTTAATTATTTTTTTTATAAAATACCGTACAACCTGCGTCCGAAGTGAGAATAAACATTGAGTGGGCACTCTATGATTTTCTTCCCTTTCTTAGATAACCTTTTCTAGTTTGCGGTTTGCCATTACAGATCATAAAAAAATGAAGACCTTGAAGAGTTGAAGGAAATTGGGTTATGGAACATTTGGCACTGTCTATCATGGCAAATGGAGAGGAATAGATGTTGCCATCAATAGAATAAAGAAAAGCTGCTTCACTGGCCGATCATCAGAGCAAGAGAGGCTGGTGAGTTTTCTATAGTGATTTTAAGGTTCTGTTGTCAGTGCATGTAATTTATGCTGCCTTATACATTATCCATAAGGGAGGAAGCTGCAAAGTGCTGTTAATTTTAATCATTAATAATTTAATACACTTTGGAGTCTTTGCATAAGGTAAATTAATTTTAATTGTTTAAGGTAAATTAATTCTAATTTAATTTCTGGTAATATGTTGTCCATTATTGATGCAATTCTTGATTTGGTTGTCCTTGCATAAGGTAAATTAATTTAAATTGTTGCATAAGGTAAATTAATTTAAATTGTTTATTTACTTCTTTATTTTTGAGATGGCTGCTATTTTGAGATTGCAGGTTCAGGTCTGAATACTTTGGTGAAAATGAAAGAATTGCAGGTAATTAGGTAAAAGGGGGTTTGCAGGTTCAAGAGGATGGTATGTTTGATTCTTTCCCTTTTTTAGAATTATACAAATTCATGATCTGTAATGGATTAGCCTTTTAATAGTGTAGAAGGACAATTATCTTCACATGCTTGTATGATTTTTAGCCTTTTCTTGTTTGGAATAAGTGAGAATTATTTATTGTTGTTATTGTGAGGCATGTTCACACCTCAGAAAAAGAAAGAAAACAGAAAGAGCATAAAGAAAGAGGGCAGATGTGCATTTGTGCAAAGATATGCGCACATGATTGTTATGAATTATGTACATATTTGTTAATTTGTGAAACAAGTCTAAATGAGAGTTAGAGGATTAGGAAAAAACTATGACATTAACTATTCAGCATTCTTTGTTGGAAGACAATTGATAAACTGTGAACTCTGGCCTACATATGGTCTTAATGAATATTATATACATGTGTTATGAACGTAAACAAACATTTACTTTGACTGCTATGAAAACTGTTGTGATGAACATTGCTTTATATTGCTTTAAAGTGCTTTTGTTTGCATTTAAACTGCTTACAAAATTAAAGTCTCATATTTGCTATTTTTCAGTAGTTATTAGAGCAGAACTTGGCTCGATTTAAAACAATGAAGCCTGCTCTCAGTTCTGACAAATCTCAAAAGAATTTGACAAAGTCTGGCTTTTCTAGTAGTTAGTAGTAGTTATGTTCGGGTATGCGTTACCATATTTGAACTTTCTTTTTCAGTAGTTCTTATTCTAGCATCTCATGCCTGCATTCAGTCTTTTCCAAAGATTGATATGCAAAGTATGCTAGAAAATTTTCTTGCCCTGACATTGGATTATGTATCTACTCCCAGATTAGGAATGAATGCCTGTATCTGTAAAATGTTCTGTATGTGTGTCTACTATCCTCTGCTACTTTAGATCACCTGTGTTATTTGAACTGACTCCAATGTATTTTCACAATTTGCAGTGCACTCGAGCTCTTTCTTGTGAAGAGGAAAATCAAGAGTCCTTCCTGGTTATCAATTTTTTGCTAGCTGTCCAACCCCTCAACGTGTGAGGCCTCAAAGACAATATTCCAGAGATTCTTCCAGTGGTTGTTGCAGCAGTAAATGTGAAGAACAATTGTATTCTGCATCTGCATCTGTTATCTGTTGTCACAAGGCCAAGGTACAATCTATTTAACTTGTTATTTGTTTCTTCTGATTATGATGAATCAAACTAGCTACATAATTGTTGTTTTTCCCACTTATAATTTATGTTTGCATAGTAGTGCTAGTACATAGGTCAAAACCACTGCAAGAATTAAGGTGAATTTTGCTAAAGGCAACTGAATGCATTCACCTTATCTCTTTCATATTGATGCTCCAACTTTAACCTCTGAATTAATAAGGTTGGGGATGCTTTCTCATTTTACTGCTGTGCGGAAGCTTGAGCGAAGCATATTTCCAATGGGATTTACCAAGGAAGCAACAGATAGAAATACAAAAGCTGGAACTAATATTATTAGTTTTGAAAGCAGGCAAGTTCAGCTTACAGATAGAATTATTTTCAATTGACAAGCTTTTATATCTTTGCTTACATATTCTTTCGATCTAGTCTTTCCTGCTGTTGTAATTTAAGTTCTTGATTATGGATTCTCTTTGAAATACCAGTGAAAGAGCTTTGTTGAACCGTTTGATCGTTGATTATACTGGAGATGGGGGTTTTGGGTTTGTGGGATTGCAGGAAATGATTGATGCAGCAGGTGCCAAACTATGGTGGCATTTTAGGCAAGGAGGTACTGTCTGGAGTCAGTTCTTAATGGCAAAATACTGTGGTAGGTCACACCCAGTGGTTAAGGGATGGCAGTACTGTGATTCACATATCTGGAGGAGGATGGTTAACATAAGAGACATGATTGAACCTCAGATTGTGTGGAAGGTTGGAGAAGGGAATGTTAATGTGTGGTGGGATAATTGGTCTGGAGAAGGAGCTATAGCTGAGTTGTTGAATATTAGAGGGAAAAGACAGGCAAAGGATTTGTTAAAAGATTGCTATGAGAATGGGAGGTTTGGTTTGAGTAAGTTTGGTATTGATGTTCAGAACAGGTTTGAAGGAGTGTGTTTAAGAGAGGAGTGTAGGGATGTGGCTGTATGGAAGCCAACTGGTGGACCATTCAATTTTAAAACAGCAAAGGCATTGGTAAGACAGCAAGGGACTACTGGGGGATTATGGTGCAAGAAGATCTGGGCAAAAGGGGTTACATGGAAAATGTCATTTGCTGCCTGGAGGGTGTTTAAAGGAAAGCTCCCTGTAGATGATGTTTTGAGAAGAATGGGCTATCAATTGGCATCTAAGTGTCCTTGCTGTGTGAATCCAGGTTGTGACAATATGCAGCATGTGTTTGGACTGGGAGAAACAACAAGGCATGTGTGGGACTGATAACATTTTATTGGCTCAAGAAGTCTGTCTTGGGATGACTGCCTCTAATGAGGATGTCATTTTGAAGCTTGATATGACTAAAGCGTATGATAGAGATGGAATATAATTTGAGATGGAATTAAAGGTTGTAACTGTATGATAGAATCATTTAGTTGAGATGAGTTTCAATTAAAAATTGCAGGGGTGAAATATGATGTGATGAATCAATAGAGGCTTGGAATGATTTTGCAGCAGAAATTGAATTGTTGCTGCTGCATAGAGATTAAATGACTGCTGAAATTATAAAAAGAGAGCAGAGGTGCTTTAAGGCTTTGCAATGCTGAATTAAATTGATTTGGTTGATATGAACCAGAAATTAAATTGAAAGAGAAAAGGCTGCTGTTCTAATGGCAGTGCTGCTGTTTCTGAATTCTGCTATTAGGGAGTACATTGGAATGTTGAGTTAAAATTGGATTGAAGCATTGTTGAGTTCATGTTGCTGGGATTTAACTGTTGAGAAGCATTACTGATTTAATTGGACTTTGATTTAGAATGGCAGTATGGTGATGGTGATTTAATTGAAGTAGCAGTTCAGTAGTGCTCATGCTGCTGTTTTAAATGAGGTAATGAGTATAATTGGAGAATGGAGGCTTTATGGTTTAAATGGTGGAAAAGAATGACTACTGGGACTAGAATAAAGTTGATTGGGAGTAGATGATTGCAAATGGTAATATACATAAAATTGCAATCTGGGCATGTTACTGGAAAATTGATTTGGTTGGAGTTGATTGATTAAAATGATGGTATATTATGGGAATTGATGGGCTGATTGTGATGAATTATGGAGCAATGGGCCGTATGGTTTATTGGGCTGTTGAGCTGATGATTTGGGCTGTGTGAATGGATGGCTGCTGAGATGGAAGGACTGTACGGGCTTTTAATTGAGGTTGGGCCGAGTGGAATTAAATGAATCAAATTGGAGAATGGGATAAATGGTGAGCCGAATGGGCCTATCTGTTGAGAACAATGGGCTGAAGTTGAGAAGACTCTAATTTGATTGTAGGCCTTTTGGCCCTTTTCATTTGTTAGCCTAATTGGGCCTTTTTAGTTAGGCTAGATATAGCCTTTAGTAGTTAGGGCTTTACCCTTTTGGTTTTTGTAGGCCCTTAGGCCCTTTTGCAAAATTGTGAGCCTTATGTCACTTTTGGGCCTAAGGCGTCTGTAAGGCTTCGGCCTCCTTTTAGTTCAATAAAATCAATGGTTCGGAAAAAAAACAAAAGAAAAAAAAAGGGTACCCTACTATTGCTCTAAATGTTTTAAGCAGGGTCACACTCCACAGCCATCCCGTCGCACTTCGCCACTCCACAGCCCACGTTGCTGTCGTTTCCACTCCCAGTCTCTAGGGTCTCTGTCCAATGCCGCTGTTCTCCAGCTCCGCCGCCTGGGTCGCCGTCCAGCCCCATCGCCTCCATCCCCGCAGCCGTCGAGCTCTGTCACCGTCCAGGTAATGTTTTTTTTTTGTTTTTTTTTGTTTTTTTTTTTGTTTTTGTTTTTGTTTTTGTTTTTGTTTTTGTTTTTTTTTTTGTTTTTCATTTAATTTAATTTATTTGTCTTTGGCTTTTGAGTTTAGCCTTAATTTTGTAGCTCGGGTCTCGGGGCTCAGAACTCGGATCTCGGGTCCCTGGCCCCAGGTCTCGGGGCTAGAGTATCGAGGTCCCGGGACCTAGGAACCGAGCCCCCGAGCCCCGAGACCCTAGACCTTATACCCGAGACCTGATTCCCGAAACCCAAGCCCCAAGACCTTATACCCGAGCCCCAAGCCTCGAGCCTCGAGCCTCGAGCCTCGAGCCCCGAGACCTTAGACCCTAGACCCCCGAACCTACACCTTACACCCGAGACTCGAGCCTCGAGCCTCGAGCCCCGAGACCCGAGATTCGAGACCCGAGACACATAACCTGATACCCGAGACCTTAGCTACGATCCCAAAGACCCGAGACCCTAGACTCTAGACCCGAGATCCTAGACCCTAGCCCCGAGCCTCGAGACTCAAAACCCAAGACCCTAGACCCGATACCCGAAGCCTGAAGCCCGAGACCCAAGACCCGAACCCCTAGCCCCGAGCCCCGAGACCCTAGACCCGAGACCCTAGAACCTAGACCCGAGCCCCGAGACCCAAGACCCGAACCCCTAGCCCCGAGCCCCGAGACCCTAGACCCGAGACCCTAGAACCTAGACCCGAGCCCCGAGACCCAAGACACGAGCCCCTGAGTTTTGAGCCACGAGCCTTGAGACCCAGGACCCGAGACCCGAAGCACGAAGTGAGCCTAGACACTAGACCCAAGACCCAAGACACGAGCCCTGAGCCCCTAGACCCGATACCTAAGACCCTAGACCATAGACTTGAGCTTCGAACCTCGAGCCCGAGCCCCGATATCCGACACCAGAGACCCAAAACCCAAGTTCTGAACCCCAAGACCTAGGACACGAACCCCGATACTCTAGCCCCGAGACTTGGGACCATGGACACGAGACCTGAGACCCGAGCTCTAAGTGACGAGCCCCGAGACTCGAGACACGAGACCTGAGACCCGAAGCCCGAAGCTCTAGACTCGAACCTGAGATTCGAGACCCAAGCCTAGAAACCTGATCCCCGAGTTTTGAGCCCCGAGACCTGAGAGCCTAGACCCCAGACTCGAGACCCGAAGCCCGAACTACGAGACCCAAGACCCGAGGCCCGAGCCTCGAGCCCTGAGACCCGAGACCCTAGACCTTATGCCCAAGACCCGATACCTGAGATTTGATTCCCTAACCCCGAGACCCAAGCCCTGAGCCTTGAGCTCTAAGACCCGAAACCCTAGACCCTTGACCCGAGCCCCAAGACCCGAGCCTCGAGACCCGAGACGTGAGACCCTATCCACGAAACCCGAACACCGATACCCGAGACCTTAGACCCGTGACTTGGGACACGAGACTTGAAGCTCGAAGCTTGGGACCGGAGACCCGAGACACTAGCCCCGAGACACGAGACATGAGACCCTAGACCCTAGACCTTACACCTTAGACCCGATACCCGAAGCCCGAAACCCTAGACCCGAGACCCAAGACCCAAAACCTGAGCCCCGTGCCCCGATCCCAAGCCCTGAGACTCGAGAACCTAGACCCAAGACCAGATACCCGATACCCGAGACCCGAGACCCTACACCCTACACCCGAGACTCGAGCCCCGAGCCCCAAGACCTGAGACCCGAGATTCGAGACCCGAGAAATGTGACCTGATACCTGAGACCCGAGCTCCGATTCCCAAGACTCGAGACCCTAAACCCTAGACTCGAGACTCTAGACCCTAGCCCCGAGCCCCGAGACCCGAGAACAAGGACCCTAGACCCTGGACCTGATACCCAAATCCCGAAGCCTGAGACCCAAGACTCGAACCCCTAGCCCCGAGTCTAGAGACCCGAGACCCAAGACCCAAGACCCGATACTTGAGACTCTAGACCCTAGACCCGAGACCCTACGCCCTAGACCCGAGACCCGATCCCCGAGCACCAAGCCCAGAGACTCTAGACCTTATACCCGAGACCCTAGACATGAGACCCTAGACCCGAGACCCGTGCCTCGAGCCTCAATACCTGTGACTCGAGAACCTAGACCCAAGACCCGATACCCGATACCCGATACCATACACCCGAGATCCTAGACCTTAGACCCGAGATCCTAGACCGTACACCCGAGACTCGAGCCCCGAGCCCCGAGACCCGAGACCCGAGATTCGAGATCCGAGACACGTCACCTGATACCCGAGACTCGAGCTACGATCCTCAAGACCCGAGACCCTAGACTCTAGACCCGAGATCGTAGACCCTAGCCCCGAGCCCCTAGACTTGAAATCTAGGACCCTTGACCCGATACCCGAAGCCCGAGACCCAAGACCCGAACCCCAAGCTCCGAGCGCCGAGAACCTAGACCATAGAGCCGATTGCCGAGACCCTAGAACCTAGACCCGAGCCCCAAGCCCGAGCCCTGAGCTCGAGACCCGATCCCCGATACATGAGACCTGAGACTTGAGACCCCTAGTTTTGACCCTCGAGACCCAAGACACGAACCCCGATATTCTAGCCCCGAGACTTGGGACCAGGAAACCGACACCCAAGACTCGAGTTTTGGACCACGAGCCTTGAGACTCGGGACCCGGGACCTGAGACCCGAGCCCCGAGTTCTGAGCCCCGACCCTAGTTAGCCTAGACACTAGACCCGAGACCCAAGACACGAGCCCCGAACCCTAGACCCTAGATCCGATACATGAGACACTAGGCCCTAGACCCGAGACCCTACACCCTAGACCCGAGACCCGAGCCCTGAGACTCTAGACCTTATACCCGAGACCGTAGACCTGATTCCCGAAACCCAAGACCTTAGGCTCGAGACCCGAGACTCTAGACCCGAGACCCTACACCCTAGACCCGAGACCCGAGCCCTGAGCCCTAAGTCCCGTGACACGAGACCCAAGACCCGAGATTCGAGACCCGAGATTTGAGACCACAGAACCTAGACCCTATCCCCGATACCCGAGACACAAGACACGGGACCCGAGCATCGAGCCCCGAGACCCGAGAACTGGAACATAGACCCGAGACCCGTTACCCGAGGCCCAAAGCCCGAGACCCAAGACCAGAACCCCGAGCCCCGAGACACGAGTCCTGTGCCCCTAGAGCCTAGACCCGAACCCCGTGACCCTAGACCATAGACCCGAGCCCCGAGCCCGAACCTCGATATCCAACACCCGAGACCCTAAATCCAAGTTCTGAACCCTAAAACCCAAGACACGAACCCCGATAGTCTAGCCCCGAGACTTGGGACCATTGACCCGAGACGTGAGACTCTATCCCCGAAACGCGAACACCGATACCCGAGACCTTAGACCCGTGACTTGGGACCCGCGACTTGAAGCTCGAAGCTTGGGACCGGCGACCTGAGACACGAGCCCTGAGACACGAGACCCGAGACCCGAGACGTGAGACTCTATCCCCGAAACGCGAACACCGATACCCGAGACCTTAGACCCGTGACTTGGGACCCGCGACTTGAAGCTCGAAGCTTGGGACCGGCGACCTGAGACACGAGCCCTGAGACACGAGACCCGAGACCCGAGACGTGAGACTCTATCCCCGAAACGCGAACACCGATACCCGAGACCTTAGACCCGTGACTTGGGACCCGCGACTTGAAGCTCGAAGCTTGGGACCGGCGACCTGAGACACGAGCCCTGAGACACGAGACCCGAGACCCGAGACGTGAGACTCTATCCCCGAAACGCGAACACCGATACCCGAGACCTTAGACCCGTGACTTGGGACCCGCGACTTGAAGCTCGAAGCTTGGGACCGGCGACCTGAGACACGAGCCCTGAGACACGAGACCCGAGACCCGAGACGTGAGACTCTATCCCCGAAACGCGAACACCGATACCCGAGACCTTAGACCCGTGACTTGGGACCCGCGACTTGAAGCTCGAAGCTTGGGACCGGCGACCTGAGACACGAGCCCTGAGACACGAGACCCGAGACCCGAGACGTGAGACTCTATCCCCGAAACGCGAACACCGATACCCGAGACCTTAGACCCGTGACTTGGGACCCGCGACTTGAAGCTCGAAGCTTGGGACCGGCGACCTGAGACACGAGCCCTGAGACACGAGACCCGAGACCCGAGACGTGAGACTCTATCCCCGAAACGCGAACACCGATACCCGAGACCTTAGACCCGTGACTTGGGACCCGCGACTTGAAGCTCGAAGCTTGGGACCGGCGACCTGAGACACGAGCCCTGAGACACGAGACCCGAGACCCGAGACGTGAGACTCTATCCCCGAAACGCGAACACCGATACCCGAGACCTTAGACCCGTGACTTGGGACCCGCGACTTGAAGCTCGAAGCTTGGGACCGGCGACCTGAGACACGAGCCCTGAGACACGAGACCCGAGACCCGAGACGTGAGACTCTATCCCCGAAACGCGAACACCGATACCCGAGACCTTAGACCCGTGACTTGGGACCCGCGACTTGAAGCTCGAAGCTTGGGACCGGCGACCTGAGACACGAGCCCTGAGACACGAGACCCGAGACCCGAGACGTGAGACTCTATCCCCGAAACGCGAACACCGATACCCGAGACCTTAGACCCGTGACTTGGGACCCGCGACTTGAAGCTCGAAGCTTGGGACCGGCGACCTGAGACACGAGCCCTGAGACACGAGACCCGAGACCCGAGACGTGAGACTCTATCCCCGAAACGCGAACACCGATACCCGAGACCTTAGACCCGTGACTTGGGACCCGCGACTTGAAGCTCGAAGCTTGGGACCGGCGACCTGAGACACGAGCCCTGAGACACGAGACCCGAGACCCGAGACGTGAGACTCTATCCCCGAAACGCGAACACCGATACCCGAGACCTTAGACCCGTGACTTGGGACCCGCGACTTGAAGCTCGAAGCTTGGGACCGGCGACCTGAGACACGAGCCCTGAGACACGAGACCCGAGACCCGAGACGTGAGACTCTATCCCCGAAACGCGAACACCGATACCCGAGACCTTAGACCCGTGACTTGGGACCCGCGACTTGAAGCTCGAAGCTTGGGACCGGCGACCTGAGACACGAGCCCTGAGACACGAGACCCGAGACCCGAGACGTGAGACCTGAGTTCTGAGCGACGAGCCCCGAGACTCGAGACCCTAGACCCGAACCCCGAGCCCCGAGACACGAGTCCTGTGCCCCTAGAGCCTAGACCCGAACCCCGTGACCCTAGACCATAGACCCGAGCCCCGAGCCCCGAGCCCGAGCCTCGATATCCAACACCCGAGACCCTAAACCCAAGTTCTGAACCCTAAAACCCAAGACACGAACCCCGATACTCTATCCCCGAGACTTGGGACCATTGACCCAAGACCTGAGACCCGAGTTCTGAGAGACGACCCGCGAGAGTCGAGACACGAGACCCAAGACCCGAAGCCCGAAGCTCTAGACCTGAACTTGAGACTCGAGACTCGAGCCTAGAGACATGATCCCCGAGTTCTGAACCCCGAGACCTGAGAGCCTAGACCCCAGACCCAAGACCCGAAGCCCGAACCCCGAGACTCAAAGCCTAAACCCCGAGACCTAACACCCGAGGCCCGAGACCAGAAACCTAAGACCCGAAACCCTAGACCCTAGGCCCAAGACCAGAGACCTGAGATTTGATGCCCTAACCCTGATACCCGAGCCTCGAGCCCTAAGACCCGAGAACCTAGACCCTTGACCCGAGCCCCAAGACCCGAGCCTAGAGACCCGAGACGTGAGACTCTATCCCCGAAACGCGAACACCGATACCCGAGACCTTAGACCCGTGACTTTGGACCTAAGACTTGAAGCTCGAAGCTTGGGACCGGAGACCCGAGACACGAGACCCGAGACCCTAGACCTTAGACCCTAGACCCGATACCTGAGACCCTAGACCTGAGACCCTACACCCTAGACCCGAGCCCCAAGCCCCAAGACCTGAGACCCTAGACCCTATACCCGAGACCCTAGACCCGATACCCGAAGCCCAAGACCCTAGACCCAATACCTAAGACCCAAAACTCGAGCCCCGTGCCCCGAGCCCCAAGCCCTGGGACTCGAGAACCAGACCCAACACCAGATACCTGATACCCGAGACCCTACACCCTACACCCTACACCCGAGACTCGATCATCGAGCCTCGAGCCCCGAGCCCCGAGCCCCGAGCACGAATGCCCGAGACTCGAGACCCTAGACCCTAGACCCGAACCCCGTGACCCTAGACCATAGACTCGAGCCTCGAGCCCTGAGCCTGAGCCCCGATATCCGACACCCGAGACCCTAAATCCAAGTTCTGAACCCCAAGACCCAAGACACGAACCCCGATACTCTAGCCCCGAGACTTGGGACCATTGACCCGAGACGTGAGACCTGAGTTCTGAGCGACGAGCCCCGAGACTCGAGACACGAGACCCGAGACCCGAAGCCCGAAGCTCTAGACCTGAACCTGAGACTCGAGACTCGAGCCTAGAGACCTGATCCCCAAGTTCTGAACCCCGAGACCTGAGAGCCTAGCCCCCAGACCCGAGACCCGAGATCCAAAGCCCAAACCCCGAGGACCCTACACCCGAGGTCCGAAACCTGAGACCCGAGACCCGAGACCCTAGACCCTAGCCCCAAGACCCGAGACCTGAGATTTGATGCCCTAACCCTAAGACCCGAGCCCCAAGACCCGAGCCCCGAGACCCGAGACGTGAGACCCTATCCCCGAAACCCGAACACCGATACCCGAGACCTTAGACCCGTGACTTGGGACCCGAGACTTGAAGCTCGAAGCTTGGGACCGGAGACCTGAGACACGAGCCCTGAGACACGAGACCCGAGACCCTAGACCTTAGACCTTAGACCCTAGACCCGATACCTGAGACCCTAGACCCGAGCCCCAAGCCCCAAGCCCTGAGACCCTAGACCCTATACCCGAGACCCTAGACCCGATACCCGAAGCCCGAGACCCAAGACCCAAGACCCAAAACTCGAGCCCCGTGCCCCGATCCCTAAGCCTTGAGACTCGAGAACTTAGACCCAAGACTAGATACTCGATACCCGATACCCTAGACCCTAGACCCGAAACCCTACACCCTACACCCGAGACTCGATCCCCGAGCCCCGAGCCCCGAGACCCGAGACCCAAAACACGAGATTCGAGACCCGAGACACGTGACCTGATACCCGAGACCCGAGCTACGATCCTCAAGACCCGAGACCCTAAACTCTAGACCCGAGACCCTAGACCCTAGCCCCGAACCCTTAGACTCGGAATCCAGGACCCTAGACCCGATACCCGAAGCCCGAGACCAGTGCCCCGAGACCCGAGACTCGAGACCCGTGCCCCGAGACATGAGACCCGAGACCCAAGACCAGAGCCCCGTGCCCCTAGACCCTAGACCCATGACCCGATACTTGAGACCCTAGACCCGAAACCCTACACCCTAGACCCGCGACCCGAGACCCGAGCCCTGAGCCCCGACTCCCGTGACACGAGACCCAAGACCCGAGATTTGAGACCCGAGAACATTGACCGTATCCCTGATACCCGAGACACGGGACACGAGACCCGAGCATCGAGCCCCGATACCTGAGAACTGGACCCTAGACCCGAGACCCGTTACCCGAGGCCCAAAGCCCGAGACCCAAGACTAGAACCCTGAACCCTGTGACCCTAGACCATAGACCCGAGCCCCGAGCCCCGAGCCCCGAGACCCGAGATTCGAGACCCGAGACACGTGACCTGATACCCAAAACCCGAGTTCCGATCCCCAAGACCCGAGACCCTAAACCCTAGACCCGAGACTCTAGACCCTAGCCCCGAGCCCCAAGACCCGAGAACAAGGACCCTAGACCCTGGACCCGATACCCAAAGCCCAAAGCCTGAGACCCAAGACCCGAACCCCTAGCCCCGAGCCTAGAGACCCAAGACCCGAGACCCGAGGCCCTACGCCCTGGACCCGAGACCCGATCCCCGAGCACCAAGCCCCGAGACTCTAGACCTTATACCCGAGACCCTAGACCTAAGACCTTAGACCCGAGACCCGTGCCCCGAGCCCCAATACCTGTGACTCGAGAACCTAGACCCAAGACCCGATACCCGATACCCGATACCATACACCCGAGATCCTAAACCTTAGACCCGAGATCCTAGACCGTACACCCGAGACTCGAGCCCAGAGCCCCGAGACCTGAGGCACGAGATTCGAGACCCGAGACACGTGACCTGATACCCGAGACCCGAGCTACGATCCTCAAGACCCGAGACCCTAGACTCTAGACCCGAGACCCTAGACCCTAGCCCCGAGCCCCTAGACTTGGAATCCAGGACCCTAGACCCGATACCCGAAGCCCGAGACCCGTGCCCCGAGACCCGAGACCCGTTACCCGAGGCCCAAAGCCCGAGACCCAAGACTAGAACCCTGAACCCTGTGACCCTAGACCATAGACCCGAGCCCCGAGCCCCGAGCCCCGAGACCCGAGATTCGAGACCCGAGACACGTGACCTGATACCCAAAACCCGAGTTCCGATCCCCAAGACCCGAGACCCTAAACCCTAGACCCGAGACTCTAGACCCTAGCCCCGAGCCCCAAGACCCGAGAACAAGGACCCTAGACCCTGGACCCGATACCCAAAGCCCAAAGCCTGAGACCCAAGACCCGAACCCCTAGCCCCGAGCCTAGAGACCCAAGACCCGAGACCCGAGGCCCT